>NC_063056.1:39433992-39581467 GCF_018812025.1 Megalobrama amblycephala
TTCGTTCTATCTATCTATCTATCTATCTATCTATCTATCGTTCTATCTTTCATTCTGTCTATCATTCTATGTATAGTTCTATCTATCTATCTATCTATCTATCTATCTATCTATCGTTCTATCTTTCGTTCTGTCTATCATTCTATGTATAGTTCTATCTATCTATCTATCTATCTATCTATCTATCTATCTATCTATCTATCGTTCTATCTTTCGTTCTGTCTATCATTCTATGTATAGTTCTATCTATCTATCGTTCTGTCTATCTATCTATCTATCTATCGTTCTGTCTATCATTCTATGTATAGTTCTATCTATCTATCTATCTATCTATCTATCGTTCTATCGTTCTATCTATCTATCTATCTATCTATCTATCGTTCTATCGTTCTATCGTTCTATTCATCTATCTATCTATCTATCTATCTATCTATCTATCTATCTATCTATTTGTCTGTCTATCTGTCTATCTATCGTTCTATCTATCATTCTATCGTTCTATGTATAGTTCTGTTGTTCTATCGTTCTATCTATCTATCTATCTATCTATCTATCATCTATCTATCGTTCTATCTATCTATCTATCTATCGTTCTATCTATCTAGCGTTCTATCATTCAATCATTCTGTTGTTATATATATATATATATATATATATATATATATATATATATATATATATATATATATATATATATTATATCATTCTATATATCTATCTGCCTCTCTGTCAGCATTTTGTTTTTCATGTGTCGTGATTTGATTGTTTGGATCATCATAAAAGTCTTATTTGAGCAGCAAGAGGCAATGTGATTTCAAAGGTGCTGGATAAACTAACTACAAAGCTCAAGCCAAAGTGCTTTCCTTTAGGTCCTCCTGAGAAAACCAAGCGCTCATTTATCTCAGGCGACACCTCATCTCTTTGAAAACAAACATTAGATATACATGAAAGGCCAACATGCCTCTCTCTTAATGACACTGAAGAGGCAGCTGTGGCCATGTGATGCAGTTACTAAGGTGATGTTTATTTACATTTAACAGTCCACTGTACACATAGATTACTAGCTTTCCACAGTAGCTGATTAGTCGGCAAGGATGTAATGTAATGGCTCCTGTTGTTTCTGGCAGATAAATCACTGTGATAACAGAGCATTTGTGGGTAGAGAGAACATCCATGCTGCTGAAATGAACAAAATATACCTCCATAGACAGATTCATTTAACTGTGCCATTTGCTTATGATTATATAAAACTAGAAACTATTTCACTACAAAAGAAAAAGATGTCATGCAGGGACTCAAATTAATCAGTGAATCATTTCTCTAAGTGAAACATCCAAATGAATCAATTCACTAATAGATCTTTCCAGCACCACACTACGTACACTACCGTACAATATACTTTTTTGATCAAAAATACAGTAAAACAGTAATATTCAGAAATGATTTCTGAAGGATCATGTGACACTGAAGACTGGAGTAATGATGCTGAAAATTCAGCTTTGATCGCAGGAATAAATTATACATTTCAAAATATATTCAAATTTTAAATTGTAATAATATTTCACAATATTATTGTTCTCACTGTATTTTCAATAAACACTGCGCTCTCCCAGCTAATTACGCACTGAAACCTGTCTCTTTAATACAACAATTGAAAAGGCCTGCACTCCAAAATAGATTTCATTGACTTAAAACAGGAGATACAAGGACAAACGTTCCGGCTGTTCTGCCTTCGTCAGTGTCAAATGAAATAAAAGCAGGCTTGGTGCATACAATATTTAAAAAATCATAAATATTCCAAACTTTTGACCAGTAGTGTGTATCAGTGAATCATTTAAACAAAATGAACTGATTCTTGTAAAATTCTGAATGTGAGAGAGCACAGAGATCATTTTGGTTTTTGTCTCTGTCCGTTTGTAGTCTTGAGTTCAGGTCAGCACTGTATTTTGTCACGCTATGCCACTACATGCTGGTAAAAGTAGCTTGTTATAGTTAAGTTGGTCATGTTAGTGTTACTCCCTGAGGCTACTGTCAACGGGGTTGTTTTCCTCCTGCTGTCACCGTATAGAAGTCATGTGATCTGTGTAAGACCCAACGCTGTGACAGTGGCTGGGGCCGCGGTGTGTTGTCAGCATTGTCCGTGTTGCTGTCTCTCTGAGCTGCTAATGTGAGTTGCGTCACTCGTGCTGCCTTTCATTCAGAGCGAAAGGCTCAGGGGAGGCATGAGACCCTCGTGTTTCTTTTCAGTGCAATTTCCTATGCATGAGACATCGAGAGATATTCAATATTGCAATATGGCTTAGTGCGATTGTCAGATCGGCAGACTGCAATTTAATTAAGTGAATATATGCGCTACCGGTTTCAGAGTGAAATGCGTCATTTACACGTATAGTTAATCATACAGTGTTTCAGAGTTCATTTACTGTGAATCAAGCCGTTCTGAGACGCTGTGAGCTGCTTGTGTGTACAAACCCGATTCCAAAAAAAGTTGGGACACTGTACAAATTGTGAATAAAAAATGCAATAATTTACAAATCTCATAAACTTATATTTTATTTTGGATTTGGATTTCATGAGAGCTACACATTCCAAAAAAGTTGGGACAGGTAGCAATAAGAGATGCGACAAAGAAGACCTAAGGCAGTTGAGCAACTAGAAGCCTGTATTGGACAAGAATGGGACAACATTCCTATTCCTAAACTTGAGCAACTTGTCTCCTCAGTCCCCAGACGTTTGCAGACTGTTATTAAAAGAAGAGGGGATGCCACACAGTGGTAAACATGGCCTTGTCCCAAATTTTTTTGAGATGTGTTGATGCCATGAAATTTAAAATCAACTTATTTTTCCCTTAAAATGATACATTTTCTCAGTTTAAACATTTGATATGTCATCTATGTTGTATTCTGAATAAAATATTGAAATTTCATAATAAAATCATAATTATTATTGGTAACACTTTATGTTAAGGTCTTTTAACTAGTTGCTTATTAGTATGCATATTATTAGAATATTGGCTATTTATTCGTACTTATTAAGCACATATTAATGCCTTATTCTGCATGACCTTATTCAACATTTTTAATCCTACCCAATACCTAAACTTAACAACTAACTTACTAACTATTAATAAGCAGTAAATTAGGAGTTTATAAAGGGAAAATGTGTAGTTAATAGTTCATATGTGTTCCCTATACTAAAGTGTTACCTTATTATTTTATTGTAGTACGAAATTGGTCAAAAACAGTGTGAATGTGGCCTGTGAAAACTCAAATGGAAAGTGTTCACTTAAAGGCACAATATGTAATTTTCGCCACTAGAGGTTGCTTATTCAAAACAAAGGCGTAGCTTGAATACGCCGTGAATGAGCGTGGAATCATGGGAGTGTCGTCTTCACCTCCACAGCCGATGGAAAGGAATCCGACGGACTCGGGCAGAAATCACGTTCATGGATGATCTAATGTATTAAAGATTTATTAACATTACAGTGGCATGAAGCAGGGCGGGCCAAGAGTTGTGGGAGCGGGACGAGGCCCCTGGAGTGAATGCTAATGATAGACGCCTGCGATACACACTGATCTCTGAGCTTTTATTATGCTTATGCTGCAGTCGGTTGCTTCAGCTCTTTTTGTTGTGTATGTGGAGTAACGCAGCGCCATTTTACATGTTTAAAACTCTTACTAAATACATTTGAGTGTGTTGAAAGTTATAATGTTACTTTGTGTATTCGCTTGGTGGCTGCTATGAGAAACTCTTTGCAGTAATCTACACTCAAAAAAAATGATACACTGGATTTACTTAACTTGTTTATAAAAAGAATTGTGTTGAATTAACTTCGTATTCTTAAGTAAATTGAACAAGCATCAAATGTTCTTTTTGGCCTACTTAATTGAAAAATGAAAATATTGAGTTGAGCCAAAACACAACTGTTTCAAGTCAGTTTAACACAAAAATGATGTTAATGGAATGTTAATGGAAGAATTGTGTTAAATGAAAATTATTTTTTTAAATAAACTGAACAGTATCTTAAAATAATTTTTTTGAGTGTAGATCGATATTAGTAAAACAGGAAATTGAAGGTAGCGCAGATATGACATCACTGACAGGCGACGCAATGACGGTCCGTGTCCTGGTTAAAACTGCTGATTTTTTTTTTCTGGATTTATACATTGTTGGAAACTAGGGGTGTGACGAGACAGGTATCTCACGAGACGAGACGAGACGAGACTCGAGATTGAGTTCACGAGACGAGACATGATTTTTACACACTATTTTTAAGAAATCCTCAATGGTGAAATACATGACTAGAAAAAATATTCTGCAGGTGTATTTGAAATGTTCTAACTGATCATCTTGTAATAAATGTCATTTCAGTTCTACTTTCTGAGTATGAATTATCATATGCAGTAAAAGACAACAATACTCAAGTACTGTAAAAGGTTTTACCACAAACTCAACTGACTGACTTCTCTTCTGTATGATTTCAGTCTCTTCAGACCTTACTGTACATGATTTATGAGCAACTTTAGACCTCCTAACTGAACTCCTTTCCACAAACTGATCATAGAAGTAAAAACAGTATAAATAAAAATGTTAACACTTTACAATAAGGTCTCATTTATTAACATTAATTAACCAACATCAACTAACAATGAGCAATATATGTGCTATAGTATTTATTAATCTTTGTTTATGTTAGTTAACAAAAATAGTCATTCATTGTTAGTTCATGATAGTTCACAGTGCATTAACTAATGTTAACAAATGAAACCTTATTGTTTGTGCTTAATAAGATTAAGAGAAACTGTTATTCATTTTTTATGGTAGCACTTTACAATAAGTGCAACCATAATCGCACTCTCTCAATATTCAATGTGCAAATAAGACCAAATTTTTCTTTGATACAGAGCTGAGAGATGGTTACAACTACACTGCCCAGCCTAAAATAGCTTTCATATTGAGAGATATTTGCATGCATCAGGGAGCCGCTTTCAAAATACGGGGTATTGAAATCGTGTTTGAATGCGCGCTCGCGTTTACTTTCACTTTCAGCGATCGCGCGTACTCTGTGAATGTGGAGCGGCGGCGACCGTTATCCAACTGAATTAAATGTTTTTTATTTAAATACAAAGCAAAAGGACAGTGGAGGCGTAATGTAAACGTAGCAGTGGCATATTCTTTCCTAATCATCCTAACACTCTGTCATGGCAATATCACGAGACTACTTTTCGCCTCGACGAGAAATCTCGTCACATTTTAGTCTCGCAAGATCTCGTGACACGAGATCTCGTCACACCCATATTGGAAACATTTGGGATAATGTAAGTATACAAGTCAACAAAATATATAACATTGTTCTTGTGGTTTTTGGATATTTTAATCTAAAAATCGTACATATTGTGTCTTTAGTGGATTGCGTTCGTTCTTGTTAAAAGTCCACCCAAATATGAAAAAGGTAACTGCGATATCACAATTTATCTCACAATTCTAAGAAAAAATGTCACAATTGTGAGATAAAAAGTCACCGTTACTTCTTATTTTTGGTTTCCATGGTGTAAACAAGGAAAGAAATAGAAATAGAGCTGTAGAAACTTCCTGTATTTTGACATATCGCAGTATAATAAAATATCGCAAAATATGCCCGTTTTTTTCCAATGTCGTGCAGCTCTACTATGCGTTCATATTGCATCGCAGAAGGACTCAATCCCACACTTGTTACACTTTTAGACCCAAAGTGAATCTGATCACCTTAACTGTCAGGAGACTCTAAAGTGACATCTGCTTGAGCGCATAGTATGATCGATGGCTCTGCTGGCCGTCTAATTGCTCTTCCTAACAAACTCTATCGAATTCAGCTCTTGTGTTTTTGTGGGGGAATGTGGAATGATCTGCACCGGGTCTCTCTGCGGGTTAATTAATGATGTGCAAACAGCACAAACGGAGCCCATTCTTCCGGCGCTCCTGCTACGTTTGTCAACACCTCAGCGAAACAAGAGCACCACGGGAGCCGGAGCTGTCAGCGCCGGTGCGATCCAGTGCGACGGACAGCTGCCACACTGATGCTCTCCTGCTGTGGAGCAGCTCATTTGCTTGGGGTCAATCGTTTCAGCCCACGTTTTGCCAAGTTGTAAACACAACATAAGATGCAGCAAAATAGTAGGGTAAGCCATCGATCTGTGTCTGTCAGTATGTTGTTGAGTAGTTAGAGAATGCATGGAGAAAGACATATGAAAGTGCTGCCAGTGATTGACGCAGTGTGTTCAGCATCAAAATACAGCGTCCAATCAGAGTGAACCCGGACTGTAGAGTTGGAAAGCAGCATCTCGCCAGGAGAGACTATCAAAAGCATTATTCAGCATCACCTGCCAGCTGTAGCGCGGAGAGGCCTTTGTTTGAGAACACTGTGCTGGACCGAATTCAGAGGAAAGATGAATAAGTCACCAACCCTTCGCACTCCTGAACTCCTGCTGTGTTCTCGCTTGGGTTGAGAACAGTGCTGAAAAACAAAAAATGTACTTGATCTGTGTTTTTGTTTTGTTATCCAGAAAGAACAAAGGCATTTGCTATAACTATTTAAAAAGAAAACAAACTCTTTATTGGCTATTCACACCTACATATGCACTTATTCATATAGGCCTAATAATTTATTATTTAATCCACAGAAACTCACTAATTATTTAACCACAAGTGAGTACACCCCTCACATTTCATGAAAATTGTATATACTTTAGAGTAGTCAATGTGCTGCTTGTACAGCAGTACAGATTTACTGTCCTCTAAAAATAACTCAACATACAATCCATTATTGTCTAAATCAGTGGTTCTCAAACTGGGGTACGTGAGGTGACAAAAGGGGGTACGCGAACAAAATGCTGAGTAGTTCATTTAACTCTACCTTAAAGTAGTATTAAAACAGAGCATGTATTTCTAACTGGCAAAATGCCGTAAATCCATTACATTTAATAAAATTTAACACATCTTTTGCAGTCAAAAATGACTGCATCCACAGAAGCAGCATGCATATGATAGATTGTGTGCAGTTTGCTGCCTTAAATCGCGCTATAAATTGCTGAAACTAAGTTTGGAAAGCAAATTTGGAAAAACAAAAGTACAACAGGGCTGTTTAATTTTAGCGTCGTTCTTTCCAAAGGCCTCGTGTTCCTATAGCTTAACTCTGTCGTGCAGAGATGTCCAGATGTCTCGTTCCCAGTCTGTGGTTTTGATGATCACATTATCCCCAAGAGTTTTCATCCCACTTCAGCACTCCCCAGCCGTTCTCCGAGCCGCTCTCTGTACTACAGCGCCGTTCGATTTCCGTGCTGTCTGTCTGTGCATGTCCATATCCTGCTCTTTTGAATTGATTCTGTCATATGGATTAGAGTCGTGAATCATTAGTGCCGACTTCTCCGCAGACACTGGTTTGTGCTGTGAAGTATAAAAAGACGATATTACTGCCAAGAGCCCTGGGGTTTTTCTAACAGTGAGAGAGTGTGAAGGTGCAAATAAGCCCTGCCGGGCCTGGCGAGCACGGAAAAGAGGTCGTGCTTTGCTTCGCAGGGAAGACAACAGACTGCAGAGCGACTGACGGAGCATCGCGCTCCAAGATTATCATGTGATCTGACCCGGAGAGGAACCACGCTGCAAATGTCACATTTAAAATGGCCAAGTGAGAGAAAACTCCACAGTCGGGGGATCTCACAGCCGGTAATGCCTGGCTAAGCTGGAAGTTGCTCTTTGCTTGTATTATTTTTAAGCACAAATCTGTTTGGCGATAGATTGAGGTTGACCTCCTCTTGGCCTTACGCTGGGTGAAGCCGTCGAGCTCTCAATCACCGGTCATTTCTGCTGGTGACAGCTGTTCGCCTACGGATTTTAACCCACGTTACAATAGCACATGGGTACGTGTGTTAACGGTTTGTCACCCCAGACGTTTTCGCCCCGTGTCCATCTGTGCCTTTCCACGTGAGTCACAGAGAGTGTATGACATGCATCGAGCGGTACAGATCCTGTTGTATTTTTCATATACAGTAGTATTCATATGCAATAATTTCCTGAACACTGTCATGCATTTTACTGATTTCAATTAACAGGATTATTTTGATACAGAAAAACCGACGTCATCTTTCATATCACTGTGCTAAGGAAGATCCAGAGCTGAAATTCAGATATGGCAATGGGCGTTTCATTTCCAACATGCGCTGTAAGCTGTCTGACCAATCAGAGCAGAGCAGACTCATGGTATAGAGAGAGTGAATCTTCGAACAAACCGTTTTCAGACTCTTTGAGAAATTATGTGATGTGCAGTGTATGTTATGAGAAAACGAAAGAGTTTTTTGACCTTGGGTGCATGTAAACCTTTTGTAGGAGACTCCAAAACAAAATTAGGAACCTTTCAAATAGCATAATAGGGGGAATTAAATCATTATTCTTTATTTTTAAAAATTAAATTAATGTCTTTTATATTTCTTTATAAAAAGTACTCTGAATGATCACTGTGTGTGAAATCTGCTACATAAATAAACTTGCATTGCCAAACTGAGGTAGATATATATTTGAACGGTAAGGGTAGTAGAACTGTTACGGTATTTGCACGGCAGGATGACTCTTGGAATAATTCCATTGAATATGATTAATATATTGTGGTATATAATTACTCATACTGTGATTTTGGTCTTACCGCCCACCTTAGTTGAGAATTGTTGTCATGTCTTTAAAGGGAGCTGAAAAGCTTCTAGCCATGTGTTCATATTTCTGCCCAACTCTCAGTCTTTCACCCACGTAGCACATGGGATTGACATTTTCACTGAATGTTGTGTACAATACTCAATTTTTGGAGTTTCTTTAGAAGGACATTAAATGGGATTTGTGAAATAGCATCAAACTGTGTCATCCATTCATCTCTGATAGTGAAACTCTCCACATAATTGAGTTGGGAGGGTTTTCTTTTTCAACCGAGCAATAGAAACGTGAAGGCGGCAGCGCTGAAACGCTTGTTTATCGGAGGTGCACAGCAGCCGCTTTAGCTAAACCGACCATCCTCTATTTTGGCAGGCAGCTCTTGGAAAGTAGATTAAAGTCACTCGAAAACCTAGTTTGACAGTTTTCACACACTAATGCAAAGGGTCACACACAAAAATACCCTCTTTTGAGTTCTTTAAATGAAAACACAGATGGTGCACTTAACTTTTTTCAACTACGCTTTCATTGTTCAATATTTTTTTTCTTCATATTTTAGACATATTTTTAATAGAAATTACAGTTGTCAAATAAAAATGTTTGCACACTCAATTCAATGGTTTTTTTGTTGTTGTTGTTTTTTACAATACATATCGTTTTAAAGGGGACCTATTTTGTCATTTTTACAAGATGTAATATAAGTCTCTGGTGTCTCCAGAATGTGTCTGTGAAGTTTCAGCTCAAAATACCCCACAGATCATTTATTATAGCTTGTCAAATTTGCCCCTATTTGGGTGTGAGCAAAAACACGCCGTTTTTGTGTGTGTCCCTTTAAATGCAAATAAGCTGCTGTTCCCGCCCCCTTTCCAGAAGAGGGCGGAGCTTTAACAGCTCACGCTTCGGTTGCTCAACAACAGTAGTCCCTACCAGCCGTTTGTTGTAGTCCTTAAACAGAGAATTCTTTAAAAGAAAATATCTCCCTTTGCACTGAACTTTTATTTTACCTTTGTTTTCTTTTGATACTGTGGTGAAATATGATCTGTACATGTTCTCAGCAGTTTTGGTTCATCCTATCTTCTGCTATGATTTATGGTTACTCTGTGTGTCAGTCATTAAAATCTCTCATCTAATGCACCCTGGAGGAGCATCATTTAGCCTGGCATGTCCTCATAGACGCATACGCATCCTCCACAGTGCTAATTAGGTGGGAAGGAAATGTTATGGTCCCACTGATGCTTTTTCTGTGCATAATACGGCGAGAGATCCTCTGTAATACGATCACAGGAAAAGAGGCATAAATAGCAGCGACTTGCACATTATGCCGAGTTAATAAACGGAGAATCCGTCTATATCTGACTTTCTGATGCCACATATTCTGATGCCACATATTCACCACATATTCAGCTTGGGGGAAAAGGGTTTTTTGGCTAATTTATATGATTCTTTTCTTGAGCTCTGAAATAAAGTTTCAGCTGTAGCATAACGTAATGAATAATGCACCACTTGTTCAACCCAAACGTCACCGAGAACAAAGACTTGAGATTTACAAGCTGGTAAACAGGCGGCAGATAGATCCATGTGGTGAGGCGGCTTTGTTCTGCTGAGACGTGAAACAAGCGTGCTGCTACATCAAAGCAGTGTCACCTGCGCTATATCTGCTCAGTTCATGAGACACAGTGTTCACCCTTTATTACTGTGAGGACCCTTTACAACGCAACCATCTGCAATAATAAACCGATGAGTAGATGATTGATTCCTGAGGAAATCAGATGGAGCTTGTTAAATGTTTACCTGGATCTAGAGCTGTGCAATTATTTTGACAAATATGGCAATTACTTGCAAAAATAATATTCGAAATATCCGTAAAACTCACCTGAGAAGCAGACTTGTTCTTGGGAAATCTTATTGCACTCTGTTTAATGCATAAACAATTGTTTTTATGACTAGGGTTGGGCATCATTTATTAAAATAAAAATTTAAAATTAAAATAAACTTAACTTTGCCTGTATGTCATATTATTAAGCTTGTTTCCGCCACTAAATTAAAAAAATAAAGTAATTGTGACTTTTTATCTTACAATTTTGACTTTTTTCCTCAGAATTGCAAGATATAAAGTCAGAATTGTGAGTTATAAAGTCAGAATTGCGAGATATAAAGTCAGAATTGTGAGTTATAAAGTCAGAATTGCGAGTTATAAAGTCAGAATTGCAAGATATAAAGTCAGAATTGTGAGATATAAAGTCAGAATTGCGCGTTATAAAGTCAGAATTGTGAGTTATAAAGTCAGAATTGCGAGATATAAAGTCAGAATTGTGAGTTATAAAGTCAGAATTGCGAGATATGAAGTCAGAATTGTGAGATATGAAGTCAGAATTGCGAGATATAGTCAGAATTGTGAGATATAAAGTCAGAATTGCGAGTTATAAAGTCAGAATTGCAAGATATAAAGTCAGAATTGTGAGTTATAAAGTCAGAATTGCGAGATATAAAGTCAGAATTGCGAGATAAAAAGTCAGAATTGCGAGATATAAAGTCAGAATTGTGAGTTATAAAGTCAGAATTGCGAGTTATAAAGTCAGAATTGTAAGTTATAAAGTCAGAATTGCGAGTTATAAAGTCAGAATTGCAAGTTATAAAGTCAGAATTGTAAGTTATAAAGTCAGAATTGCGAGATATAAAGTCAGAATTGCGAGTTATAAAGTCAGAATTGTAAGTTATAAAGTCAGAATTGCGAGATATAAAGTCAGAATTGCGAGATATAAAGTCAGAATTGCGAGATATAAAGTCAGAATTGCGAGATATAAAGTCAGAATTGTAAGTTATAAAGTCAGAATTGCGAGTTATAAAGTCAGAATTGCGTGATATAAAGTCAGAAATGCGAAATATAAAGTCAGAATTGCAAGATGAAAAAGTTGCAAGTTGCTTTTTCTATTTTTTATTTCATGGCATAAACAAGCTTTCATACATTATTTATTATTTCTCAGAGATGTTGAAACTGGAGGTTCACACCAGAGTTCATTCATCATGCTTCTGTTTTTCAATTAAAACCCAATAATCCACAACTGATGTTAACTGATGTATTAGTACCATGGATAAAGTCCATTTGCGTTTAGTAAAGAGATGTTTACTCTACCTGTAGATAAAGATTTACGGAGGAAATAAACCAAATATCCTCCTCATTTTCTGATGATGAAGTATATGCCATTTAACAGTCAATGTAATTGGATCTTGTTAATGAAAACGAATGAAAATCCATTAACAAGCCACTCTGGGTATAGTATCTGAATGGCTTGTGCCACAATAACACCTTTATACCATAGTTAAAGGATTTGCCAACAAAAGGAGGTTTGTATGGGTCTGACGGATGGCAATAAATCTTCTCAGCACAGCAATTTGATTGGCTATTTGGGCTGTCAGTCATTGCAAAAAGTGAAAATTGAAAGTAAAACATCTGCCAGAGCCACAAAAAACACACTTTTATTCAAAATGTCTACACAGTTTTGCTTATCAGGTGAATTTATCTTGATATTTTTCTGGAAAATAAAACAATATTCATTAAGGAAATGATTTTTGCAGCAATTTTTGATTGGTCAATCTCAGTATTCTGCGGTCAAGTATGTGTATAATGATGCTAAACTGAATTATTGATTGTTCTCCCTGGCAACCAATTAATAGGTAGATAGTTGTTCTTGATTTGTCATTTTTGTCTTTTATCACTCTACAAAATCTTTTGATTATTGCTATATTTTATGTGTAAAGGTGTATATATATAGTTATAAAAATTGTTCTAAATGTTAAAGAATAGCAGAGTCCACAGCTATAACGACACGCCACCTTCATTTAAACTTCACCAATAATATTTCACTTTTGTTTCCTGTCTTATTTTTTCTCAGTCACTTTTCTCTTGTTTTCTCTTTTTTCCCCCATGTCTTTGTTTAGTAAACCACAGACATTTTGCCCTAGCAAGCTAAAGAGGCTGATGGGTAATGCACGACTGAGGCTTTTGTGCTGTAGTCATCAGAACGGCTCCCTGGGGCTTTACCAGCGCTGTTGTGTCGTGCCGCCTGTAATACAGCAACCATAATTACACATCAGTGTCGCTGCCACCGCAACTGTCAGCGGTCACAAGAAAGCTGAACGCTGGCATTTCCTTCGCTCTTTAGTCTAGTGCCTCTCTCCATGGAAAAGCAAAGCCATCACCTCTTTGGAATTCAGCTTGGGTGGATTTTTGGTGCCCTTTTTCCAAAAGCGGCGTCTGAGACCATCTCCACTGAAGCAGAGCTCCAATTAGATCCGCCGGAGGAGACGCACAAGAGCTTCAGCCGGCAGGCAGAGACTATTCATGCAAAAAAAAAAAAAAAAAAAAAAAAAAAACTTTCTTAAATAATATTTTTGTCAAGTTTCCCAGAAACATATCTAAACATCTTCAAAAACAAGATCAATTTACTAGAGAAGAAAAATATATTAGGAGTTATAAGATATTAGGAGTTATTTTTCAGAGAATGTATTTTTTTTTTTTTTAACCCTGTTGTTGGCAAGTAGTTTTTTCTTAATTTGAAGCATAAAAAATGGGAGGTTTATACTTAAAACCAAAAAAATCTGCACAGTGTGTATATATATATATATATATATATATATATATATATATATATATATATATATATATATATATATATATATACTTGCGGTGGTAGCCGGGTGAAAAATCCTCCTATTACCCACGGCACAAAAATGGTCTACTACATGTGACAAACAAATAATGTGTGATTTTTAACATTATTTTTATTAATTTAATTTTAATTACATAGCATACTATTACATTTAATTACATACTAATATTATGCATTATTATGCATTGTAAATTATGCAAAATTACAGCATTTAAATGGTTATCCTTTTCCTATGTTCTCCTTGCTGTCATATAGTGTCTCTCTCAGTGAATGGGACACAGACTTTACTAGTAAAATTTATATAATGAATAATTTGTGTGTCAAATAATGTTCTTAGTCTTTTCTTCCTGTGGGGGAGACTACAATAATTTAATATGAATTAAATTGAAATCAAATTAAATACAATTTATTGTGTAACCAAAATACCAATAATGCCCAAAAGAAAGAGAAAAAACTTAGCGTGTGACTTTTGATTATAAACAAGCCCGAAATACACCAGGACTCTTATTTTGAAATGTCTGTACTATTGCAGGCTGATCCTTCAGATTCTTACAATCGTCTAAAACGTTTTATATAAAGGCCATAAAGTAGACTTTGTAATTATTCATTAACTTGAGTTCATTAGCAATCGCTTGGCATAAATCTGCGCTTTTCATCGATTGAGAATCACTTTGAAGCAGTCTGAAGCGCTGTTGCGTGAGCTTGTAGAACGCGCAACAGCGCCCCCTTGTGACTTTGCAACATGCAGCACCTGTGGGAACGTTCGCGGGATGCACACATAACGAGCAGGTACGAAACAACTAGTTAATCGATCGCGGATGGTTTCATTATCTTGGGCGGATATAAAAGTATAAGAGGATAAAAATAATAAAAGCAAAAATGTGTCTCCAAATATACTTGGGCGGCCGTTATTATACCTGGGCGGCCCGCCCAAGTAAAGTCTATGTGTGGGAAGCACTGTATATATATATATAGTTTTAATGTTTTTTTTGTTGTTGTTTTACTCTATTTCTGCTCATCAAGGCTGCATTTATTTGGTCAAAAATACAGTCAAAACAGCAATATTGTGAAATATTATTACAATTTAAAATAAGTGTTTTCTATGTGAATATACTGTAAAATGTAATTTATTCCTGTGATCAAAGCTGAATTTTCAGCATCATTACTCCAGTCTTCAGTGTCACATGATCCTTCAGAAATCATTCTAATATGCTGATCTGCTGCTCAGCTATTATCAATATTTATTGCTACTCAATGATTAGTATTAAATAATTGTAATCAATTATAATATTAATCTATTAATATTAATAACTTTTGACCAGTAGTATATAAAGTATTTAATTTGGGTTGACCTGCTAAAGTCCATTTAATACTATTGAAAACAGCAGTTTGCTCATGCTTTCATAACTATTATGCAGTTTTTGTATTAGCTGATATGCTAAAGTTCATGTCTATATTTGGTTCATATATGTACAGTATATGTTTATGTTAAATAAATTCCCTGAATTCAGTTTTAATGACAATTGACAATGAAAATTCCTGAGCTTCGGCATCACCACTAGAGATGCTGAATGACTCTCTCATCATGTTCAGGGCTCGTCCGAGCATCAGTCAGCAGGTGAGAAGCACAGCAGACCGTTCATGTGGTTTGGTAAATCTCAAAAATAGAAGCTGACAGTCTGCCTGACTCCAGCCTTTTTGCAGCCTTGTTAAAAGAGCTGCCGTCTTGAAAGCATCCGTCAGACGGTGATGTGAGAGAAGGTGGAAGTGAAATGCTCTGGATGCATCTTGGCTAGAAGGGCATGATGGGAAAAGATGTGATATTTTACTGCTCAGACTTCAAGCAGGCCTTATACGACAGTTTCATGACAGTCTTTTCCATAAAAAGTGCTGTGTGTATTTCATAGCAGCACAACATCAGCATTCTCAATGTCAATAACGGAAACTAAACTAAAATGAAGGACCGTTTAAAGTTCCATTGTAAAAAAATAATTGTTGGTTTAACTTAAAAGTTACCTGCTTGCCTTAAAATTTTGAGTTCATAGAAATTAAAAATTTGAGTTAATACAATTAAGGCAATTGGTTTAATCAACAAAAACTTAAAATATGATGTTATCTGAACCACATAAATTGAGAAAGTTGATTTGACAAAAGAAAAATGTTGTGATAACAAATCATGAAAATTAATTTTCTCAGTGTAGTAGTAATAGTAGTAGTAAGTTTATATGTATTATTTTTTATCAATATTTAATTTATTATTATTTTATGGAATATTCTTTTTCAATGCGATTTAAATTATTAATATATTATTATTTTATTAAAATATTATTCTATAAAATTTCAATTAATAGTATATTATCATTCTACTTTTTAACCACAAATGCTCGTCATGCACTGCTCTGTGATGTGCCACGATTACGTAATCACGTTGGAAAGGTCACGCGTGATGCAGATGGAAGTACTGTGATAGGGCGAAAAACTCCATCTCATTTTCTCCAACTTCAAAATCATCTAACATAACTGTTTTACCTTTTTTGAGGCACATTACAGAGCAGTGCAAGACTAGCATTTGAGGTTAAAAAGGATATATTTGTCCATGTCTCAAGACCTCAGTTCTCTTCTGGATGGACAACCTGAATTGCTTTTAAATGAACTCTCAATAAAGTCAGAAAGCAATCGTTTTTGATTACCAAAGTCAGCACTCCATAAACAACTCTATTTGATGTGTTTTCCATTTTCTTATACCCACATCATTTACATTCGTCTCAAGTGAGCGGGTGTCTTCTGAAGCTGCTTCTGTTCTATCAGCATTAAATGCACAGTAGCGCCTAAATGAAGTCCCAGGATCCTCTACATTCACCGTGCATTTATTCAACTGATAAATTTGGGTTGCATCTGTGATTCCCCATGGGATCTGGCCATTTACGGCTTTATCTTCCACCACTGTTTGTTTTCTGGAGGTGCAGCCTCCAGCTTGATAGTTCGACAGTAAATGGCCTTTAAAAAGTCATTTCTAGCTCCTGAGCTGTGCATAAGTATCCTGTAATTAAGTTGAAAATGTCTCCTCTGCCGGTGCGCAGTGAATTAAGGAGATGCTACTGCACACGCTGATGATGCGCTGCGTTTCTCACAGAGGTCAAAGGGCACATGCGTATCGATGACCTTGCTCATAAGGCGCATGTTTCCTCAGATGAAAATTAAATATTAACTTTGCCCATGTCTGTTTTTCTTTGATGATTGGTGATCTTCGCAATGTGTGTGCTAGAGAGAATTGTGTTTTTGTTCCAGGGCTTTTTTTTTTTTGTGCTTTTTTCAGACTAAAAGTGAAATGTTTGTGCCGTCTGCTGCCATACTGGATCAATGCTGCAAATTTCCCATGACAATCAGGATCCTTATATGTCAGATACCAAGGCAATTAAAGTAATAGTTCACCCGGAATGAGATTTCTCACACTGTTTGTGCAGCTCTTCCATACAGTGAAAGGTCTTGTCAACTGTCAAGCTCCAAAAACAATCAAAATGCAGCATGAAAGTAGTCCATATAATGAATGCATTATATTCCAAGTCTTCTGAGTTTGTGTGTGAGGAACAGATTAAAATTTAAGATATAAAAATAAAGATTTTCTTTGAATTACTGTTTGAAATAAATTCTGTCAAAAAGCTTTGAATATGCAATGTGTATTTCGTAAATCACATAGGCTACTGATTGCATAAATCATATACTGGAGGCTTAAAGCGTCCATCTCAATTCTTTATTTTATGAACATCCTTCCAAATATCTCCTTTTGTGTTAGAAAGAAGAAAGAAATGCATACTTTTGGAACAACATAAATAAATGAGTTTCATTTTTGGTTGCACTATTCCTTTAAAAGGGACCTATTATGCCCCCTTTTGCAAGGTGTAAAATAAGGCTGCGTTCCACTGCACTTTTAGACAAGCACTCGCGAACTTCCCTAAGCACTTCCCCTCGGGAGAATCCCTGCCACCATTTTGAAGTGCGTTCCAATTCGTGAAGTGAACGAGGGAAGTTTATATAGATAGACCCACGCTCCCTCGATTTTGACAGAGGGAGCGAGTCTACTTCATATGTACACTTCAGGCAGCTCCATATACCACAATGGAGTTTACCACACTACAAACAACTCTATGATATACGTATGTATATATATATATATATATATATATATATATATATATATATATATATATATATATATATATATATATATATATATATATATATATTATTATTATTATTATTATTATTATTATTATTATTTATTTTATTTTATTTATTTATTTATTTATTTTTTAAACAACCCAAACACGCCTATATACATGTAGAATGCTGCATTAAACAATTTCTTAAGGGAAAAAAAATAAATAATAAATCAACTCCACAGTGGATTCCAAGTGATCAAGGGTTTAGGACGTTCCAGTTCAGCCCATTGAAAAGGTTCCACCAGTAGTGGGCACTCATGCAACGCAAGCAATGATGTACATCTGAGTCAACGAGACTGAGGGAAGCTTGCGAGGGAAGGGCATGAAATAACAAACTGGAACGCAGCCTAAGTCACAGATGTCCAGAGAGTGTGTGTGAAGTTTCAGCTCAAAATACCTCACCGATCATTTCTTATTGCATGTTAAATTTGCCATTTTTTGGGGTGTGAGCAAAAACACGTTTTTGTATGTGTCCCTTTAAATGCAAATGAGCTGCTGCACTCAGCCCCCTTTCCAGAAGAGGGCGGAGCTTTAACAGCTCACGCTTCGGTTGCTCAGCAACAACAAAGCTGGAGAATCTCACGCATCCAAAATGAGGATTGCCAGTAACGGTGTTCAGCCTTACATTGTTCAAACCGGAGTCGACACTGATGGAGAGACTCAGGAAGAAGTTACAACTTTTAGAATGAAACTGGATGTTTCTAAACGGTTAGTGGATAAATTGATGTAGTTGCTGTGGAGTTGATTCAACTCATCGCCTAGCATGTGCCGTCATGTTCATGTTGTTGAATTGACCCTCATTTGTGAAGCAGTCCGGCGTAAAATGACGGCATGTCAACAACACTCTACTACAACAACTCTTCCTCTTCTCTAAAGCAGCCCAACATGGCCTCACCACCTTTGTTGCGTGTTCCCGGGGGCGGGGTTTATGTAAATTTTAGGGTTAGTGATGTCACTAACCCGGAAAGAAGCTCCTTAAAGAGCAGTTTCTGTAAAAGAAAATGTATCCTTTGCATTGAAATTTGAGCGTCGTAACTTTGCAGATAGTGTGTAATGTTGCTGTTTGAGCATAAACAACTAAAGTTAAAAAAGTGAAATCATAATCAAGGACCCCTTTAATATGTTAGTGTGTTACATTCATGTCTGTCTTGGCAGGTGAATCCTCACAGATGTTATACTGCAGGAGGATGAGCTCCAGCTATGGGTCATTAGTGATCTCTCTGATACGGGCTGCAGTGAGAGTACAGGGGTCCAATCAGGTTGTTCTTCTCCTGTCCTTCTCATCTCAGCCCTCATTTCACACCTGCACAAATGCATTAACCTGGAGATGTGCTGCCCCAGTTATAGCAGAGGGCACAGCATGTCTCTCTAGAGCTGAGTGGTTTTTTTTTGGGGGGCTGAAGTTTGACC
This sequence comes from Megalobrama amblycephala, assembly GCF_018812025.1. Lineage (NCBI taxonomy): Eukaryota > Metazoa > Chordata > Actinopteri > Cypriniformes > Xenocyprididae > Megalobrama > Megalobrama amblycephala. Next base: position 39,452,966 of record NC_063056.1, read on the forward strand.
TTACTGGAGACAATTACAGTGCACTTTTACCATCAAACTCATATTTAAATTCATATCCAGGGCTTGACATTAACTTTTTTGCTCACCAGCCATTGTGTCTAGTGGTTTTCAAAAGTTACTAGCCACTCAGCATTTTCACTGGCCACAATTTTGACATCGATACCATGGGGGGAAACTGCTATATAGATATTTTTAATATTATCTCATGATTTGGCAGCAGGTATATTAGGCTGCTGTCACTTTAAGACCTTACACACAGATCCATTATACTGTTACACATGTTTTCTTTCTCAACTGTTTACGTTCACTTCAAACATAACTGTTTACGTGAAGATTATTTTGTGTGTATTTGATTTTGAATGTATTTGAGAACTCAATTTAGTACTGAGAGGCGGAAACACTTTGGGTGTGAGCACAAAATCTGCAGGAATGAGTAAAATAATGCACAATACGTGCAATCCCACACCAAAATTCAAGCCCTGTAACACCAACAATATTCATCCGGAGCAAATGAAATGAGTGAGTGAGGGGAGGCGGGTTTGTGTGTCGACTCGCTGTCTGAAAATTAGAGAGAGAAAGAACATCGGGTATTGTGTCTATTCTGTGGAAAATGAGTATTGGAAGCATTTCACATATTTCAGTGTTGATAAGTATCAAAAAATCTATATTTTTGACAACACTACATTGCACATAGTTTCTTATTTCAGATGCCTTTTTAAAAGACTACAATTAAAAAATGTATATAAAAAGTGGCTAGTAGTGACTGTGTTACACTGCTGAAATCCACCTGCATTTGATGGGTTGGCGGGTGTTAATGTCAAGCCCTGTTTATATCATATTCATATTAAAACTTTGATAGATGGACTGAAGATCAGTGTTTCTTGTACTATGTTTTACCATGGCAAGGTTAAACGACCAGTGGCTATGTTGCTAAGGCATTCCTGTGCTATTGAGTGGTTTGCTATGTGGTTTTACTTTTGAAAAGGAGTTCTGGTGAGTCCACGAGGTGAAAATCATAAGTCTGTTTTGGGATGAGTTGCACACTGAAGTTTAATACTTAGATTTAGAGGTTTGTTCAAATCCCTAAACCTAAATCGTAGCAATAATAGTGGTGCTTGCCGTAGCAAGCACCACTAAAAAGAGCTTAGAGAGAAATATTTCTGTCACCAACAGTATTTCCAGCCACTTTCTTTGTGTGACTGCCGACATGAGTGTTAAAAACACATCTCGAGATCTGCAAACGTTCCATTCTGCTGCACCGTCTAGTTTAATTCACTTTTGAAGATGACCTTGTCACTGGTTTGTGTGGGTTCAAGGAAGTTTGAAAGTCCGTTCTGGGTGTATTTGATAAATACTGCAGTTGCATTTGAAATATGAACTGTTGGCGAGGAGTTTTCTGCACCTGCTACAAAAGGAAAGATACTAGAGAGCTAAAATCATTCTCTTCCTTATATGGTCATTAAATTAAATAAATTAAATATGCATATGTATGTTGAAGTCATGTGACAACGATATCATACTACAGTTTGAAATGTTTATCATTGCATACTATTTTTCATACGTTTGGGGTTGGTAATTTTTTTTAAATCAGATTTTTTTTATATACTCACCAAGGCTGCATTTATTTGATCAATAATACAATAAAAACAGTAACATTGTGAAATATTATTACAATTTAAAATAACTGTTTTCTATTTTAACATATTTTAAAATGTAATTTATTCCTATGTTGGCAAAGCTGAATTTTCAGCATCATTACTCCAGTCTTCAGTGTCACATGATCCTTCAGAAATCATTCTAATATGCTGATTTGCTGCTCAAGAAACATTTATGATTATTATCAATGTTGAAAACGCTTCATATTTTTGTGGAATCCGTGATAATTTTTTTATTTTCAGGATTCTTTGATGAATCGAAAGTTTAAAAGGACAGCATTTATTTGAAATTGAAATCTTTTTTAACATTATAAATTACTTTTCCGTCACTTTTGACCTATTTAATGCATCCTTGCTGATAAAAGTATTTATTTTTGTTTGGTGCAAAACACCTGACTAACATTATAAATGGATTGCATAAGGAAAACTCACCAAACATTTAGAATATGGTGCTTTAAATGTGTGATTTTGAAAAGACACTTGCACAGATGTGTGTGTTGTTGTTTTATCTTTCAGATATTTAAGCAGAAGGTGTTGGAGCTGGGCGAGAAGTTGTTACCTGCCTTCAACACGCCCACCGGCATTCCCAGAGGAGTCATTAACCTGGGCAGGTGAGCATCCGACGCAGCTTCTACCTGTCTGCGCGCCGTTCCTTCTGTCAGCCCGACCCCGGCTAGACGCAGCCATTCACAAAGCCATATGCCTCAAATATTACCATTTCTTTCTGGCTTTCTGAGAGAAAGAGAAGCTTTCTGGCACTCCTGCCGCCCACCTGGCTTCCATTAGCCGACCAGCTCGCTCTGACAGCTGCAGGCAAATTTAATTAACCGATTCTCACGCTAATTCCAGTTAGATGAGTAACAGGAGCCGGTCCCACAGATGGGCTGGGAGAAAGCGGGCCCCGGTGTGGCACTCAGGTTAGTCTTGATGGCACAGACTGAACACGCGTCACTACGCGCACGATCTTATTATGATATTCACACTAATGGTCAAAAAATTACAATTTTGTAATGTTTTTGAAAGAAGACTATTATACTCACCAAAGCTCCGTTTATTTGATCAAAAATACAGTAAAAACATTAATATTGTGAAATATTATTACAGTATAAAATAGCTGTTTTCTATCACTCAAAAATGGTTTAACCCAGCATTTGGGTTGTTTTAACCCAGGGGTTGGGTAGTTTTATTTAACTCAACTATTGTTTAAAAATTACTATATTGCTCGCTGAAAAATGGAAATTAAAAAATAACAATTAACATTTATTAATATGTTTAATAAATTAACATGTATTAATATTAAACATGTATTAAGTATTACAATTATTGGTGGTGGTTGAGGAGATTCCCCCTTCCATATGTAAAGCGCTATATAAATGTAACAAACAAACAAATTATAATAAGTTTAATACATAATGTTCAACAAATGTTCATCTTTTGATTGTTACTGTTGCCTCCAGTAATTATGTGTGTAGTTTTCATTTCCAACATATTTTGGGTTCATTTTAAGCCAGACATATAGTCATTTTTAATCAATAGTTGAGTTAATAAAACTACCCAGCAGGTTGGATCAAACATTTAACCCGCTGGGTTTATCCATATTTAACCCAACTTGGGTTGTTTTTACCCAGTATTTTTAATACTTCACAATATTACTCTATTTAATGTATTTTTGATCAAATAAATACAGTCTTGGTGCAGCATAAAAGGCTTCTTTCAATAACATTATATATATATATATATATATATATATATATATATATATATATATATATATATATATATATATATATATATATATATATATATATATATATATATATTTCTTAATTATTTTGAGCTGTATTTTGAGCTTATTTTGAGCTAACTGTTGACCAGTCTGCAAGTGAATGTCAGTAAGAGTTGAAGTCACATTTGTGTCATTTTGGTCAAATTCCAGTGCAGCATCACATGCATATTTCAGGAAGAAGGCAATAATAAATGTGCAATAATTGCATTTACTCAGTGTCACTGGTATGATCTTTTTCTTAATATTAAATCTGCTTTAAGTCATATCACCCACTGGGGAGCACTTTCTAACTTCTATTTAAAGGTGCCCTAGAACGTTCTTTCACAAGATGTAATATAAGTCTAAGGTGTCCCCTGAATGTGTCTGTGAAGTTTCAGCTCAAAATACCCCATAGATTTTTTTAATTAATTTTTTTAACTGCCTATTTTGCGGCATCATTAACTATACACCGATTCAGGCTGCGGCCCCTTTAAATCCTTGTGCTCCCCGCCCCCCGAGCTCACGACTATAATACAGTGCATAAAGTTCACACAGCTAATATAACCCTCAAATGGATCTTTACAAGATGTTCATCATGCATATTGCATGCATGCATCGGATCATGTGAGTATAGTATTTATTTGGATGTTTACATTTGATTCTGAATGAGTTTGATAGTGCTTCATGGCTAAAGCTAACGTTACACACTGTTGGAGAGATTTATAAAGAATGAAGTTGTGTTTATGAATTATACAGACTGCAAGTGTTTAAAAATGAAAATAACGACGGCTCTCTTGTCTCTGTGAATACAGTAATAAACGATGGTAACTTTAACCACATTTAACAGTACATTAGCAACATGCTAACGAAACATTTATAAAGACAATTCATAAATATCACTAAAAATATCATGCTATCATGGATCATGTCAGTTATTATTGCTCCATCTGCCATTTTTTGCTATTGTTCTTGCTTGCTTACCTAGTCTGATGATTCAGCTGTGCACAGATCCAGACGTTAATACTGGCTGCCCTTGTCTAATGCCTTGAACATGGGCTGGCATATGCAAATATTGGGGGCGTACATATTAATGATCCCGACTGTTACGTAACAGTCAGTGTTATGTTGAGATTCGCCTGTTTTTCAGAGGTCTTTTAAACAAATTAGATTTACACAAGAATGAGGAAACAATGGTGTATGAGACTCACTGTATGTCATTTCCATGTACTGAACTCTTGTTATTCAACTATGCCAAGATAAATTCAATTTTTCATTCTACAGCACCTTTAACAAGCACTTAGTTGTTTTGTGTTGGTTTCGGTTGATTTTTCCCACAAAAGTTTTCTCACTTTCCTCTTCCTCCCCATACGTCAGTGCTATTGATCGTCCCTTCAGAAGGGAAGCGGTGCATGGCTCGCTCTCACAATAAGAACCAGAAACAAATAATCTTGTGAATTAGTTCCACAGTTTCACAGAATGAATCCTGCAGGGAGGAGCGAAGCCCGAAATCTGGAGCGGTTCATTTCAGAGTTCATTCAGCATCTCGTTCTCTCTCTGTCTCTCTCTCTTTGCTCAGCTTTAGCAGGAGTGATTCCTGCAGCATAAACAGAAGCAGAAGCTGTCTCCTTTTTGAACAGCAGTTGAAATTTTAATGACATTTAATCAAAACAAAGAACAAAATGCTCTGGATGTGCTATTCAAACTGCTCTTAAAATATTTACTTTGTTGCACGCTGACAAATACACTACAAAAATCATTTTAATAGTAATTTTGAGATCAATTTGAGAAGCAAAACTACCACATCTGTGTTTTTCATATTTAATGCCTTAATCAAATAAATGCATCAGAATTAAAATAATCAATATGAGTACATCACATCACATCTGTTTTGTGAAATGGTGTTTATAATAGTACTGACTGCGGTAGCAAGTCGGTACTGGAATTTTAAAAATATGACTCTCTGTTTGGCCTTTGTGTTCACATGCTCATCAGATATGTCTGTAATTGGCTACAATGATCAATGCACAGGAGCTTTTGAAAGTAAGAGCGGGTGTATCTGTGTAAGCGCTTGGTGAAGAGCATCGTTGATGTCTAATTTCAACACGTTTTTGAACCATTGATCATTGTAGCCAGTCACAGACATACACTATATTGCCAAAAGCTTTGGGACGCCTGCCTTTACGTGCACATGAACTTTAATGACATCCCATTCTTAATCCGTAGGGTTTAATATGGAGTTGGCCCACCCTTTGCAGCTATAACAGCTTCAACTCTTCTGGGAAGGCTTTCCACATGGTTTAGGAGTGTGTTTATGGGAATTTTTGACCATTCTTCTAGAAGCGCATTTGTGAGGTCAGGCAGTGATGTTGGTGAGAAGACCTGGCTCGCAGTAATTCCTGGCCTGGCTCTGCTCTAATTCATACCAAAGGTGTTCCAAAGTTCCTCCACACCAAACTCGCTCATCCATGTCTTTATGAACCTTGCTTTGTGCACTGGTGCGCAGTCATGTTGGAACAGGAAGTGGCCATCCCCAAACTGTTCCCATAAAGTTGGGAGCATGAAATTGTCCATAATGTCTTGGTATGCTGAAGCATTAAGAGTTCCTTTCACTGGAACTAAGGGTTCAAGCCCAACCCCTGAAAAACAACCCCACACCATAATCCTCCTCCACCAAACTTTACACTTGGAACAATGCAGTCAGGCAAGTACCGTTCTCCTGGCCACCACCAAATCCAGACTCGTCCATCAGATTGCCAGAGAGAGAAGCGTGATTGGTCACTCCAGAGAACTCGTCTCCACTGCTCTAGAGTCCAGTGGCGGCGTGCTTTACACCACTGCATCCGACGCTTTGCATTGCACTTGGTGATTTAAGGCTTGGATGCAGCTGCTTGGCCATGGAAACCCATTCCATTAAGCTCTCTAGGCACTGTTCTTGAGCTAATCTGAAGGCCACACGAAGTTTGGAGGTCTGTAGCTATTGACTCTGCAGAAAGTTGGCGACTTCTGCACGCCTCAGCATGCGCAGACCCCGCTCTGTGATTTTACGCGGCCTACCACTTCGTGGCTGAGCTGCTGTTGTTCCCAATTTCTTCCACTTTGTTATGATACCACTAACAGTTGACCGTGGAATATTTAGTAGTGAGGAAATTTCACAAATAGACTTATTGCACAGGTGGCAACCTATCACGGTACCATGCTTGAATTCACTGAGCTCCTGAGAGCGACCCATTCTTTCACAATTGTTTGTAGAAGCAGTCTGCATGCCTAGGTGCTTGATTTTATACACCTGTGGCCATGGAAGTGATTGGAACACCTGAATTCAGTGGTTTGGAGGGGTGTCCCAATACTTTTGGTAATATAGTGTATCTGATGAGCGTGTGAACACAATAGCCAATCAGAGGTGTTTACGAATCCACCCAACAGCGCTCAAAGCGCCACATTTTTAATGACTTGGCAGGGTCATCGCCAGAACATATAGAATGGGGGGCATTTCATTTTCATGTTCTGAGAAAAAGATTTTTACCAAAACAATAACATCCCGTATTTATTTTTAATGAAATAAAAGTTCTATAGTAACACCACAACATAAGTCCATCCTAATTAGACCAAACTACACCAAAAATTAAACCCTTTTGCATTATGCCTATATACTTTGCAAACATGAGGCAAAAACGTTTTTTAATTTCTCGAACAATACAATAATAAAAACGAAACACACCAAATTGCAATAAAAATATGCAGACTACATTTGTAGCACACTGATGTGTAACAAAGACTTTTAGTGTACTCACCGTTAAAATAGGTGGCGGGTCTCCGAGTCATTTATAAATATAGCCTAATTATGTTTCAAGTTTCAGTTTGTGTAATAATGCGTTAAATATGAATTTTTTGATCAGTGGCTGAGCCAATTCCTGGGTATGGAGATGTGATTCCCATTTAAAAACACATTTTTAAATATTTACACATTTAAATAGATTTCCTTGAAATCGTTTTAAGTTACTTGCCACTGCACAACCTAAATATCCCAACATAAACTCTGCTGATAAATTATTTGTTAATAAAGCCTTGTCGTTCTTCAGAGCGCAAGTACAGACACGCACTGGATTGTTGGCCAAATATGATTTGCCAATATGCTAATATTGCGGTGAAAACTGATCCTAGACCAGTAGTTATGTGCAGTGTTTACATCTAAAAGCAATCAGAAGGAGCAGCAGGTAGGCAGTGGTTTGAGTGAGAAAATTTCATACTGGTCTCAAGTCCGTGTCCAGCCTTAAAGAGTTAGGTCACCCGAAAATGAAAATAATGTCATTAATTACTCACCCTCATGTCGTTCCACACCCGTAAGACCTTCATTCATCTTGGGAACACACAATAAGATATTTTGATTAAATCCAATGGCTCAGTGAGGCCTCCATTCACAGCAATGCCATTGAAAATCTCAAGATCCATAAAGGTACTAAAAACATATTTAAAACAGTTCATGTGACTACAATGGTTCTACCTTAATATTATAAAGCGACAAGAATACTTTTTGTGCGCCAAAAAAAAAACAAAATAACGACTTTTCAAAAATATAGTGTGGGCCAAATTCAAAACACTGCTTCGGAGCTTTAGGAATCGAATCAGTGATTCGGAGCGCCAAAGTCATGAGATTTCAACAGTTTAACCGTTTGATAGGAGATCCAAATCACTGATTCGATTCGTAAAGCTCAGAAGCAGTGTTTTGAATTCGGCCCATCACTATATTTTTGAAAAGTTGTTGCATGCATTTTTTATGATCCCTATTATTTTGTTAAAATAATCAACATCTTGCATATTCTTTATGGTAGGAAACAAAAATACTTGGGATTTTATGGAAACCATCTAAGATTTTTCTAATTGGAATAAATTTGAATGTTAAACCTGGTAACACTTTACTTAAAGCCCTTATGTATAATGCATTATAAAGGTATTCATAATGTATTCTATATTGCATTTATATCTTTTCATAAATAATTGTTACCAAAGTTAAAAAGCATTATAATATTCGCATATTCTGAAATTAGTTGTTAGTCATGTGTTTTAATGCAACGTACTTTCTAAAGGTGTGTTCAATTAAGTATTACAATGTATTATAACCATGGTTACAATTATTCATGAGGCCAATGCATTACAAAGCATTAAAAACACTTTTATAATGCATTATACATGAAGGCTTTAAGTAAAGTGTTACACCCGTTTTTTAATTGTGCATTCAGTCCTCTTAAAAAAAAAAAGAATCATTAATTGCATCATTATGAATTTTACATTAAGCATGTAAGGTTCTCATGTGGGATGAAGCAAAGGCTTTTAGCACTTCTTTGTTAAACTGTTCCTGCCGTTTCCATTCCGCTTATTTTCCCAGCAAATAACAAGTGCGCTGGCATCCGCTTTCCATGGTTTGGTGCTTTGTTGCCATGGCCGCACTGTTACCTGCCTGGTTGCCATGGCAGCAGTGTGGCGTGGGTGGCGGTGCTCACTGTGCCTGGTTTGCTCTCTGTTGCAGTGGCACCAGCTGGAGTTGGGGCTGGGCATCAGCCGGGAGCAGCATCCTGGCGGAGTTCGGGACACTGCACCTGGAGTTCGTTCACCTGTCCGAACTGTCTGGAAACCCAGTGTTCACTGAGAAGGCAAGAGTCATTTGTCTTAATGTTGTCACAATGCCAACGTTTCAGTAGTCGGTACCAATAACAGTGAAATTTCATGTCTTTGTACCAATCCGTACCATAGCAAAAGCTATTGCAACTATTTTTGGTAACACTTTAGTATGGGGAACAGATCTCACTTTTAACTGCTTGCTTATTGGCTGTTTATTAGTACTTATAAAGCAGATATTAATGCCTTATTCTGCATGACCTTATTCTACATTCTTAATCCTACCCAATACCTAAACTTAACAACTTCCTTATTAACTATTAATAAGCTATAAATTAGGAGTTTGAGGAAAAAAGTCATAGTTAATGTGTTTCCCATACTATTTTTTGTAATTTTTTTTTTTTTTTTTTTTTTTTTTTACTATTTGAAAATTAAATATATTAAATGAAATTAGTCCATTTTAATGTTATTAATGATTATAAGTAAATAAAAAAAATCTGTCTATGCTGCACAATGAATCTCTTATTTATATTGTGTGATTTTGTTGGTTATATTGAAACGATTTGCGAGCGTGCAGAGTTTGGTACTCGTTAAGTATAGACTTGGTACCGAAGTACTGGTATGTTTGACAACACTAATTTACTCTGAGAGGACGGGATACAGGTATTGAATGAACTGTGGTTTTGTCTTTTTTATTAGGTGATGAACATCCGAAAGCTGTTGAACAAAATAGAGAAACCTCATGGTCTGTATCCCAACTTCCTGAGTCCCGTCAGTGGAAACTGGGTGCAGCGTAAGTAATATCTCAGTGATTTTAAATCATTTGAAATCGACCTGTACTGCACTGTTATTGGCGGCATTATCAAATTAGCCAAACTATTTTGTCTTGTTTTAAAACATCAATTTGCATGAGAAGCAAAACTTAGTAGCATAAACCTCATTATATGTTATTATTAAGCTCTAAAAATTCCAGTGGAGCATGAAAAGTAATCTTAATTCAAAATATTTTCCCAGACAACAAATCCTAATATCTTGTGGAGTTTAATTTCTTAAATGTTTGTTTTGTTTTAAGAAGATTTTTCTTGGAAATCAAGACAAAAATACTGATTAAGAAAAATAGTATTTTGTAGTCTCTGCATTTTTCCACCAATGCATATTTAACACCTTAATAAAATGAATGCGTCATAGCCACATTTAACTTTGTTTCCCATGATCAGTGGTTTGTATTAATGCAACTTTTGTGCTGTGCATGTCAATTCTGTGCAACTTTTATTGTAGAAAAATGCTTTGGATTGGCAGCATTATTGAATTAGCCAAAATATTTTACAAAAATCAATGTGCAAGGTGTGATAGATGAAATAATTCGCTACTGACAGCAGTTCTTATTCTGTGGAAAAAGCATTTTTGTGTGCACACATTTTATTTGGGCCTTCCCATCAGCCAACACTTTAAAAAACCCCACAAATATTTCCAAATATTCTAAATATTCAAATGTATTTGTAGAATCATACTTACATAGCTTAAACAATATAAAAGAGTAAAATATTTATAAACAATGTGTCCCACTGCACACACTGAGGTTGATGCCAAGTGTTTTGGCATTCTCATAAAGTTTGCAAAACAAAATTAACTCTTTCCCCGCCATAGATGGAATTTTCCGGCTTTCCGTGTTTTCATTGTTATATGGTAGGTGGGTGCTATATTACGCAACTTCTGAAAGAGTAGAGAATCTCCGGATCAAAACACAGGTGAAGAAGAAACAGAAACAAGTGATAAAAGCACTGCTTATGCACTTTTTAGTCTTTGAAAAAAATTCGATTTTTCTGTTTTTTGTTCAAAACGTTGCTTTTTTTTTAATGAAACTTACCCACATTCAAGTGTTGATAAAAAAGAATGCATGAAGCTAAAATAAAATGCATTTTTGTTTGTTTGTTTGATTAAAAGCAGAGGCTCTGTTCTTACTTTTGATATATTGCATGTTCAGATATTCATACAACAAAATATTCTGGGGGCCATGAATTTTTTTTGTTGGATGATCAAAAATGCATAAGGAAAGAGTTAATGCCAATGCCAAACAGTTCAAAAAAATATTCTCAGTACAATGTTTCAGACTTGTAAAGATGTATTATTTCATTTTAAAGTATTTTCATTGTAACCAGCATAAATTCGGTGGAGTGTGTCCAAACTTTTCACTGGTGGTGTACATCAATTTATTTTTGTTACCGTTTTGTTGTTCTTCATTTTTTTATTTCTGTTGGTTTATCACTGGCTTGTGCGCTGGCTCTCACAAGAGAGCGGCTCTCACAAGCACCATCTCTGAGTTTCACAATGCAATTATTCTGGCATCCATGACATCAATTGAGCCAGTGCGGCGCTCCTGTCAAACAGGGACAAGAGTCCACGGCCAAGAGTTATTAAAATGATAATAAATCCCATTACCTTTTGAAAATTGAATCTTTCAGATTCACCTGAAAAACAGGAGAAACATTTTTTTTTTCTTTAACGGGGTGAATGTAATCTGCAACTGCAGCACTAATTGGTGCAGCTTGGGAACGGCTAATGAGTCTCAGAGATAGCGAGAAGAGCGAGGATGAGACTGTGTCACCCTCATTCTGATTTGCATGTCAATGGAGCGGAGGGTGGATACAAACATTCCTGGCATTATGTTTGTTGATTCCGATTATAGTACCTAGATCATTCCTAAACCCAACACAATGACAGTGTGCATGAATAGAAACCATTCACTTCTAATCCTGGAATAAAAATAACAGAAATAAATGAATCTCATGAAACCTTCTGAGATCACGTCTGGGAGATATTTAACCTCAAAAAAATCAAAGATGAAAATGCAAAATTAATTTTAATTATAAATATATGTTTGAGGACCATCACAAATGTCTTTGAGTGCAGCCCTGTGTTGACACAGGAGGTTGAAGCTGTGCATAATGTAAAAAAAAATCTTATTGCCCCTAAAAAATAGGCTTTATTTTCTTCATTCAGTACATTTTTATCATGATTTTGGGGTTGTAGAGTTCAGAGTTTTTGTTGTCCTCTCATTTTCTCAGATCATGTCTCGATTGGAGGTCTTGGGGACAGTTTTTATGAGTACCTGATCAAATCCTACCTGATGTCAGATAAGACTGATGAGGAGGCCAAGAAGATGTACTACAGCGCTATGGAGGTACGGACATATCATACAATTCATTGCCATGTCATTACAAAGCTCTATTTTTTTTTTATAATGCTATTATTATTGCAATTTAGTTGCATGTACTGTTTCTTATGGAAGTATGTTTCCGCCACTGAATAAGAAATAAAAATGGTAATTGCGACTTTTCATCTCACAGTTTTTTTCTCAGAATTGCGAGTTATAAAGTCAAAATTGTGTGATTAAAAAAAAGTTGTGATATAAAGTCAGATTTGCTTAATATAAACTTGCAATTGTGAGGAAAAAGTCAGACTTTATTTTTCACAATTGCAAGATTATATCTTGCAATTCTGACTTTATAACTCAGAATTGAGTTTACAACTCGCAATTCTGACCATTTCTTGCAATTCTGACATTATAACTTGCAATTTTGAGTTTAGAACTCCCAATTTTGAGTTTGTTTTTCGCAGTTTTGCGTTTATAACTCACAATTCTGACTTTACAACTCGCAATTCTGACATTATAATTCGCAATTTTGAGTTTATAACTCACAATTCTGACTTATAACTTGAAATTTTGAGTTTATAACTCCCAATTTTGAGTTTATTTTTCGCAGTTTTGTGTTTATAACTCGCAATTCTGACTTTACAACTCGCAATTCTGACTTTATTTCTCGCAATTGAGTTTATAACTCACAATTCTGACATTATAACTCGCAATTTTGAGTTTATAACTTGCAATTCTGACATAACTCGCAATTTTGAGTTTATAACTCCCAATTTTGAGGTTATTTTTCGCAGTTTTGCGTTTATAACTCGCAATTCTGACTTTATAACTTGCAATTTTGAGTTTATAACTCGCAATTCTGACTTTATAACTCGCAATTTTGAGTTTATAACTCCCAATTTTTAGTTTATTTTTCGCAGTTTTGTGTTTATAACTCGCAATTGTGACTTTATTTCTCCCAATTAAGTTTATAACTCGCAATTCTGACTTTATAACTTGCAATTTTGAGTTTATAACTCCCAATTTTGAGTTTAATTTTCGCAGCTTTGCATTTATAACTCGCAATTCTGACATTATAACTCACAATTCTGACTTTACAACTCGCAATTCTGACTTTATTTCTCGCAATTTTGAGTTTATAACTCGCAATTCTGACTTTACTTTATTTCTCGCAATTGAGTTTATAACTCACAATTCTGACATTATAACTCGCAATTTTGAGTTTATAACTTGCAATTCTGACATAACTTGCAATTTTGAGTTTATAACTCCCAATTTTGAGGTTATTTTTCGCAGTTTTGTGTTTCTAACTTGCAATTCTGACTTTACAACTCGCAATTCTGACTTTACGACTCGCAATTCTGACTTTATAACTCGCAATTTTGAGTTTATAACTTGCAATTCTGACATAACTCGCAATTTTGAGTTTATAACTCCCAATTTTGAGGTTATTTTTTCGCAGTTTTGTGTTTCTAACTCGCAATTCTGACTTTATAACTCGCAATTTTGAGTTTATAACTTGCAATTCTGACATAACTCGCAATTTTGAGTTTATAACTCCCAATTTTGAGGTTATTTTTCGCAGTTTTGCATTTATAACTCGCAATTCTGACTTTATAACTTGCAATTTTGAGTTTATAACTCGCAATTCTGACTTTATAACTCGCAATTTTGAGTTTATAACTCCCAATTTTTAGTTTATTTTTCGCAGTTTTGTGTTTATAACTCGAAATTGAGACTCTATTTCTCCCAATTAAGTTTATAACTCGCAATTCTGACTTTATAACTTGCAATTTTGAGTTTATAACTCCCAATTTTGAGTTTAATTTTCGCAGCTTTGCATTTATAACTCGCAATTCTGACATTATAACTCACAATTCTGACTTTACAACTCGCAATTCTGACCTTATTTCTCGCAATTTTGAGTTTATAACTCGCAATTCTGACTTTACTTTATTTCTCGCAATTGAGTTTATAACTCACAATTCTGACATTATAACTCGCAATTTTGAGTTTATAACTTGCAATTCTGACATAACTTGCAATTTTGAGTTTATAACTCCCAATTTTGAGGTTATTTTTCGCAGTTTTGTGTTTCTAACTCGCAATTCTGACTTTACAACTCGCAATTCTGACTTTACGACTCGCAATTCTGACTTTATAACTCGCAATTTTGAGTTTATAACTTGCAATTCTGACATAACTCGCAATTTTTAGTTTATAACTCCCAATTTTGAGGTTATTTTTCGCAGTTTTGTGTTTCTAACTCGCAATTCTGACTTTACAACTCGCAATTCTGACTTTATAACTCGCAATTTTGAGTTTATAACTTGCAATTCTGACATAACTCGCAATTTTGAGTTTATAACTCCCAATTTTGAGTCTATTTTTCGCAGTTTTGTGTTTATAACTCGCAATTCTGACTTTATTTCTCGCAATTAAGTTTATAACTCGCAATTCTGACATTATAACTCGCACTTTTGAGTTTATAACTTGCAATTCTGACATAACTCGCAATTTTGAGTTTATAACTCCCAATTTTGAGTTTATTTTTCGCAGTTTTGTGTTTATAACTTGCAATTCTGACTTTATTTCTCCCAATTAAGTTTATAACTCACAATTCTGACTTTATAACTTGCAATTTTGAGTTTATAACTCCCAATTTTTAGTTTATTTTTCGCAGTTTTGCGTTTGTAACTTGCAATTCTGACATTATAACTCGCAATTCTGACTTTACGACTCGCAATTCTGACTTTATAACTCGCAATTTTGAGTTTATAACTTGCAATTCTGACATAACTCGCAATTTTGAGTTTATAACTCCCAATTTTGAGTTTATTTTTCGCAGTTTTGTGTTTATAACTCGCAATTCTGACTTTATTTCTCGCAATTAAGTTTATAACTCGCAATTCTGACATTATAACTCGCAATTCTGACTTTACGACTCGCAATTCTGACTTTATAACTCGCAATTTTGAGTTTATAACTCCCAATTTTGAGTCTATTTTTCGCAGTTTTGTGTTTATAACTCGCAATTCTGACTTTATTTCTCGCAATTAAGTTTATAACTCGCAATTCTGACATTATAACTCGCACTTTTGAGTTTATAACTTGCAATTCTGACATAACTCGCAATTTTGAGTTTATAACTCCCAATTTTGAGTTTATTTTTCGCAGTTTTGTGTTTATAACTCACAATTCTGACTTTATTTCTCCCAATTAAGTTTATAACTCACAATTCTGACATTATAACTTGCAATTTTGAGTTTATAACTTGCAATTCTGACTTTATAACTTGCAATTTTGAGTTTATAACTCCCAATTTTTTGTTTATTTTTCGCAGTTTTGCGTTTGTAACTCGCAATTCTGACATTATTTCTCGCAATTAAGTTTATAACTCGCAATTCTGACATTATAACTCGCACTTTTGAGTTTATAACTTGCAATTCTGACATAACTCGCAATTTTGAGTTTATAACTCCCACTTTTTAGTTTATTTTTCACAGTTTTGCGTTTATAACTCGCAATTTTGAGTTCACAACTCTCAATTCTGACTTTATTTTTCACAGTTTTGAGTTTATAACTCGCAATTCTGACATTATAACTCGCAATTTTAAGTTCAATTTTTAAGTTTGTTTCTTGCAATTTTGAGTTTATAACTCACAATTCTGACTTTATTTCTCGTAATTGCGAGTTTATATCACAATTCTCGCAATTCTGAGAAAAGAAGTCAGAATTCTGACATAAAAAGTCACAATTACGTTTTTAATTTTTTATTCAGTGGTGGAAACAAGCTTCCATAGTTTCTGGTCTTCAGTATGTTCAGTAAAAAAGAAAGAGAAATGAATGTCTGCACAGGTGGTAGATTGCGTTGTTCAATTTAAGTTTGATTAGATTAGTTTAAGATTAGATTCACCTCTCATCCTGATCCGAGAGGAGAAATCTAGCCGCGATACAGAGAGAGCGAACACGTTCTCACTTATTATCACTTAATTTGCATATTAGCTTTTTCATTAGATAATGTTTCCCTTGAAGCATGTGGTCTGCCAAGATATTAATTACATTTATAATCAGGAAAGGGCAATTTCATCAGCCTAATGTTAAAATATAGAACATGTTATCAAATATCCAGCCCTGTGTCCAATGCTTTTGATTGGTGGAATTATTTTAAAGTTAATGTGAAATATTCGCAACCCATACTCTTGAAGATATTTGATGTTTAACTCGTTATCTTGATCGTGAATTGAATTTTGATTTCATGTTCACTGTAAGTGGGTTGTATACATTTGATGATGCCAAATGGAGAAAACTGATGACACAAACATGGAGAAAAACCTTTCGAACAAGTTTTGTTTGGGACTTGGAGAGGAAGACGCAAAAAAAAGAGCAGAACAAAACGATGAGTCATTTGCTATTGATCGTCCATGATGGCTTGCGCTGTTTTGTGCTTCTCTAAAAAGGCGAAAACATAAAAACGGAGAGGAAAGAAATGGATTTCAGCAGACTCTTTGAAATAAACAGCACTGAGATGTTTTCCCGTATAGTCTTTGGCAGATTTATACACCTTCAAGTGTCAAAGTCTCGATAGAATCTCAATGAGGCTTGACTTCAATTCACCACGCAGCATACTGTCTTATACTATACATAAAACATTTCATGCATAAATGTCAGCACCTAAGGCAATATATGCATGCTGTCCCAGTTTTATATGTGCATAGATTCAAGCTTCATTGAAGTCCAGCGTTGCCTTGATTTCAAAGCACTTTACAAATCTAACGGATGTTTCATCCACTTTCACACAAAACATGTCCATCCATCTGTTTTTCCTAGGAAGAGTGTTTGGCTGCGATTAATAGCTGCATTATCTTCATGTATTGTTTTGAAAAATCTCATGCTCCACCACTCAGAAATGCTGGTAGCTGAAAGGGTTGCTGCTGCATTGTATTTACCAGAGTTATTTCCCTGTCAAATTCCAGGCCATTGAGACAAACCTGGTGCAGAAGTCCCCGGGTGGTTTAACGTACGTGGCCGAGTGGCGAGGCGGCATCCTGGACCACAAGATGGGGCATCTGGCCTGTTTCTCCGGCGGGATGATTGGCATCGGTGCTGATGACGGGCCGGCGGGGCAGAAGCAGCACTACCTGGATCTGGCAGCTGAAATCACTCATACCTGCCACGAGTCCTACAGCCGCTCAGGTCGGTTCGATGCTTTATTTCTAAACAGTCTCAATTAACAATGTTAGTTGGTGTAGGTGAAACTACTCATAATTTAAAATAGTAGGAACTGTACAGCAGCACTCCTAAATCTACTCTTTAAAATGCAGAAAGTGCAGTCCACTGCATGCCAATCTTATTTTAGTATCATTAATATACTATTATAGTATATGTATTAATCATTTAAATTTGTGTGTGTGTATATATATATATATATATATATATATATATATATATATATATTATATAATAGAGAGAGAGAGAGAGAGAGAGAGCTTTAGTTGTTTTTTCTTTCATTATCAATTTTTGTAAATATTTCTTTTCACTTTTTATTTATTTTTATTTTCATTATAGTAATTTTACTACTTAACTGAAAATTAAAAATGTTGCCTTGGCAACTAACTGAAATAAAATACAGTCAAACCAAAAATTATCCAGACATTTTTTTTATATTTTTTTACTAGTGGGTGCAGGACACTATAGTTCATTTATGTAAGTGAGGATAGCAAAATAAAGTAAACTCTGACATATTATACCCAAAAATTCTTCATAGCAGTAACATTGATAAAAATGTGGAGCCAAAAATTATTCAGACACTTTGACCTGACCATGTTTTGCTTAAGTGTTATGTGACATAATTAAGTTAAATTTTTTCTGACACAGTTTAACTCTGAGATCTTGTCATATTTTATTACCATTTTTTAAACTATAGTGAATAAACTGAATTAATGAATGAAATGTTCAAGGTGTCGGAATAAATTTTGATTTGACTGCATATGTTTTTTTTTTACTTTATTTCAGTTAACATCATAACTGAAATAATATTTCAGCTTTAGTTAACGATAACAACGCTGCATGTTGCAACGGTATATATGCCTGGTTATAATGCTCATTTCCATGATTTGTTGAAATACTGCTGCCATGATCACTAGTAAGTGTTCACAGATAAATAAAATTACCACCTACACTACCGTTCAAAAGTTTGGGATCGGTAAGATTTTTAATGTCTTTCGTCTGCTCACCAAGGCTACATTTATTTAATTAAAAATACAGTAAAATCAGTAATATTGTGAAATATTATTACAATTTAACATAACTGTTTTCTATTTGAATATATTTCACAAAGTAATTTATTCCTGTGATCAAAGCTGAATTTTCAGCATCATTACTCCAGTCTTCAGTGTCACATGATCCTTCAGAAATCATTCTAATATACTGATCTGCTGCTCAAGAAACATTTATTGTTTACAGATGTACAAAATATTGTGTACAATATTTTTTTTCAGGATTCTTTGATGAATAGAAAGTTCAAAAGAACAGCATTTATTTGAAATATAATCTTTTGTTATATTTTAAATGTCTTTACTGTCACTTTTGATCGATTTAATGCATCCTTGCTGACAAAAAATATTAATTTCTTTAAATTCTTCTCAAAAAAATAAAAATACAAATTCTTACTGACCCCAAACTTTTGAACGGTAGTGTATAATGCTACAGAAGCTTTGTATTTCAGATAAATGCTGTTCTTTTGAACTTTCTATTCATCAAGAAATCCTGAAAAAAAAAAAAAAGTACACAACTGTTTTCAACATTGAAAATAATCATAAATGTTTCTTGAGCAGCAAATCATCATATTAAAATTATTTCTGAAGGATCATGTGACACTGAAGACTGGAGTAATGATGCTGAAAATTCAGCTTTGATCAGAGAAATAAATTACATTTTATATTATATTCCAATAGAAAACAGTTTTTACTGTATTTTTAATTAAATAAATGCAATCTTGGTGAGCAGACAAATCTTCTTTTAAAAATATAAAAAATCTTACCGATCCCAAACTTTTGAACGGTAGTGTACTTTCGGTGACCAAAAATATAGTGCAACATAGGGCTTAAAAAATAAAAAATAAATATATAGGTTCACTCTGAGCAGAATCTGTATTTTTTCGTTTCAGTTCTAGTGTTCCTTCTGTAACATTACTGTTCCGAAAAATTAAGAAAAAATACTGGTTAATAACGTTATTTTACTTCTTTTTTTTTTTTTTTTTTTTTTTTGCTTATACTTTAAACTTTATAAGAGCTTGAATAGAACATTATACTAAAAAGAGCTTGTGACTAAACCTCGTGGATCCTCAAACTGTCAACAAAACATTTTGGAGACAGTCTCTGCTTTTTTGCAGTGCCAGGGTAAATAAAAAACTGGTTGTTTGAATAGGTACAGCATTTTCTTTACTCAAAAAAAAAAAAAAAGATGCTAATGTTTTATGCTGAGAAGAAAAGAGGTTAGTCTAATATAACATAAGTCTGGTAGTAGCGGAATAGTAGTGGTTCTGCACAAACCTGCAATTTTCTCTGGTTTCAAAACACCACACTGGATATACCTGCCATTCAATTTCACTTCAATGTAATGCTTTAACGGTAGGTGACATATACTCAGAAAAACTCAGACTTACATATGATGACTTGACAGCTGAGAGCGAGCATTTCATTCACGTTGCATGCATCAACTTCACATTTGCATTGTCCATAATATTTGAATTCATGATTGGTTGACTGACAAATTAAAATATTAAACAGAATGATAAAATAACGTTATTTGTCTGAAGTGTTCAGTGTGCTGATATAAGTATAAATATAAATATAGCGCATGATGGACTATAGTTTTATAATATTTTTATGTGACATGGCTACTAAATTGAATTCATGTAGAAAAAACATTTTGTTCCACAGAAAAAATAAATAAATGCAAACTGGTTAATGGTCATTTCAAGAAAGCCTTTCTTTTCAGAACAATTAAATTTGATTTTGTTTTTATTTATGTACTTGTTAAAATTTAGTTTGTTTCCAGTTTTTGTCTTTGTTCCTTGAACCAGTTCAGAGCTCTGGTGCAGCGTGACAGAGCTGACTTTTGTTTAATAAACCTGATTTACATAAAAAGGTGATTGTTATTGTTCAACTAAGTCTATTAAAAAATTGTTTGTTATTTTAACAAAAAAATAAGTTTGAAAGAAAATCTGATAAAAAACTAAACGAAAATTACTAAAACTGAAATAAGTAGAAGTACAAGTACTAAAATGACTAAAACTAAAATCAAATACATTTAAGCTATATAGAAATTACAAAAGTGCATAACAAAATTGCTAAATTTAAACTAAGCTGAAAATGTAATAAAAGCTGATTTAAATTATGAACAAATATAATATTATATAACTATAATAGTGTGAAAACACTGCTAAAATAAAACCGCTGTGATGTAAAACGGAGCGTGTCGCAGTTTCGTTAGTAAGGGATTTGACTCTTACAAAATAGCTCCTACTGATCTCTGAGAAAACATTGAAAGGCAGCTTCCCCAGAAATATTCCTTTGTCTTATCTTTCTCTTCATGCTTCCAGCTTGTCTGTGTTACTGAAAATCCAATCTGTTGCTGCTCAGATAGAGGAAGCCCATTACTCTCCTGGATAATCACAGCCTCTGTGTGTTGGTTTCTCAGACATCAGAAGCAAACAAATGAGATGAAGTCTAACCTGGTTCAGATCAAAAATAGCACAAATTGTGCTGGTCTTCACAGCGCTCTCATCAAGAGATATAGCAGGAGTGGAGGACGACTGAAATACCATGTTTGATCTCGTCTCGGCACACAATTTATGACCTCACGTCTCTCTCTTAAAATATAACATGACTGAACAACATATGAATGAACCTCACGAAACCTGTTGATAACATAGCCGGGTCAGATTTTATACAACAAAATCAAAAGAAACAAATGATTTTAGGAACATGAGGATTTCTTTACATTGTGTTTATTATTTTAATGACATTTATTTGCTATTTAAATTTTGACAATTTTGAAGTATTTATACATCATTGTAGTGTTTGTTATTTTGCCTTTAAATAATTCATAATTTCATTACTGTACTACAGTAAAACAGTTAAAAAAAACATATTAAAAGAATGTGAATCTAAGAAGAATCACTAATAAGAATTTAAAAAAAAATTAAAAAAATAAGAAAAGATGCTGTGCCGCCGGGTGAACTCAGAAACGAGGGAAAGCTGGATCCAAATGCAGAGTAAGATATAACTAGATGAATAAAGTTTGATGACAAACTTTGAAGTTGGCTTGAGAAAGCAGACCAGAAACTGAGAAAAAAAATTAAAAGTTTTAATATTGAAGGTTTGAAGTAGTTTGAAGTTTAAAGTTTAAATGTTGTGAAGGCAATAAAGTCTATCCGATGGATGGATGGATGGATGGATGGATGGATGGATGGATGGATGGATAGATAGATAGATAGATAGATAGATAGATAGATAGATAGATAGATAGATAGATAGATAGATGATTTAACATGAATTAGCACTTTGTTAGCATGTTTTAACATGTTGTTAACAATAATTAGCATGTTTTGCTAGCCTGTTTTAGCATGAATTTGCATGTCGATAGCACGATTTAACGTGTCACTAGCATGTTTTAGCATCATTTTAACATGTTTCTATCATGATTTAGCATATTGTTAGCATGTTTTAACAAGAATTAGCATTTTGTTAGCATGTTTTAACAAGAATTGGAACAATCAGATAGATGGATGGATGGATGGATGGATGGATAGATGATTTAACATGTTACTAACATGAATTAGCATTTTGTTAGCATGTTTTAACAAGAATTGGAACTATCAGATAGATGGATGGATGGATGGATGGATGGATAGATGATTTAACATGTTACTAACATGAATTAGCACTTTGTTAGCATGTTTTTACACATTAAGAATTATCATGTTTTGCTAGCCTATTTTAACATGATTTTGCATGTTGATAGCATGATTTAACATGTCGCTAGCATGTTTTGGCATCATTTTGTTAACATGTTTTAACATGTTTCTAGCATGATTTAACATTTTGTTAACATGTTTTAAGAAGAATTAACATGTTTTGCTAGCCTGTTTTAACATAAATTTGCATGTCGATAGCATGTTTTGGCATTTTTTTGTTAGCATGATTTTTTGTTTCTAGCATGATTTAGCATTTTGTTAACATGTTTTAACAAGAATTAGCTTGTTGCTGGCATGATTTAGCATTTTTCTAGCATGATTTACATGATTAGCATTTTGCTAGACACATTTCTAACATATTTTAACATGTTGTTAACATGACTTAACATGCTGCTAGCATTTTTTAGCACATTGCTACCATGAATTAGCATGTTGTTAACAAATTGTAACATGTTAGCTTGAATTAGGATGTTGTTATCATGATTTAACATATTTTGCTAGCAAGTTGATAGCATTATTTACCATGTTGCTTGCATGATTTAGAATGTTGATAACATGTTTTTACATGAATTAGCATGTTTCTAGCATTATTTAACATGTCAGCATGTTTTAACATGTGAGCATAAATCAGAATGTTTGCTAGCATGTTTTATCATTAATTAGCGTATTACTAACATGTTTTATCACATTGCTAGCATGAGTTAGCATGTTTTGCTAACACACTCTAAAAAATGCTGGGTTGTTTCAACCTAAATTTGGGTGAGATATGGACAAAACCAACCATTGGGTTAAAAATTTCATTTAAAAATGTAACCCAAATGGCAGGGTCTGTCCATATTTGACACAACCCAGTAATTTTTAGAGTGCATGTTTTATCACATTGGTAGCATGTCGCAAGCTAGTTGCCAGGCTTTGTTAGTGACAGATATATAGTGGATGAAGCTTAAATACTCTACTATTATTACTACTCTATTACTATACTACTATTAGAGTTATTGTATTAAAGTTTTAACCCCTCAATGAAAGCATATGAGACTTTTGTGATTTTCAATCTTCTTTTTTAAGAAGTTGGATCAGTTTGAAATCAGTTTGAAAGATATAGCAACCCGAGTCAGAAATGTCTGAAGGTGGTTGTAGCTTTAAAGCTCTAGGAGGAGATACTGTTCAGATTTTGGCTTAGAAGAAGTTTAAAGGGTTAGTTCACCCAAAAATGAAAGTAATGTCATTTATTACTCACCCTACTCAAAATAAGAGTCAGAATAATACAAATAATAACAAAAACACCAGAGAACACCAAGAACTGAGAACAGCAAACAAATAGGCATAAAAGACAAGACCTGACAATCAACACAGGAAATGCTGAGGTATATATACATGATAGATAGCTTTTATTGACATATCCTTTTCATTGTGTGCCCCGGTGTGCCATGATACTCAGAGAAGCTGTGATATTAAACACATTTGGAGAAACATTGTGCCATATATTGAGAAGTGTCATATTAATGTTGACAATAAATGCTTCCCAATGGGAGAAACAGCATCACCGTAACAGACCACCTACAGCGTCATTCACGATAATTGCCAAAAAACTGCCATACTTCACTTTAATATGACGGCCACGCAGTGTAAAATATTGTTCCAGGCTGAAGTGGTGTAATATTGCTAAAGAGACAAGGAATTGAGACAACAAAAACCAAAATCAGTATGCAAATTAAAATGTTTATTCAGAAGAGAGTGTTCTCCCAGACTGGGGCTGCTTGTAATTTTAGATTTAAGGGGCATAATGGGATACATTTGGGTTTGTTACGTTATGTTCTGCTTTGAAAGCATTGTGTTAGAAGTATGCACAAAATACACAAGCTTTGTGTTTATTACCTCAGGTTTCTCCACACTGTAAAAACACAAAGCTAATCGCATCTGTTCAGCGGCGTGTGTGTTTATCTGCTAGTATTTCCACCATCTGAGGAATCAGTATGAGGGAGACTAAATACTAACTAGCATCTGTTTTTAGTGAGAACAATAGACATGCTTTCACTTTACAGTAAGGTTTCATTAGTTAACATTTCTTACAGTTGTACTCAAAAGTTTACATACCCCTTGCAGAATCTGCAAAATGTTAATTATTTTAACAAAATAAGAGGGATCATGCAAAATGTGTGTTCTTTTTATTTAGTACTGTCCTGAATAAGATATTTTGCATAAAAGATATTTACATATAGTCAAAAAATAGCTGAATTTATAAAAATGACCCGGTCAAAAATGTACACTTGAAGATTTTTACATCCCCTGGTAAAAATGGCGTTCTGGCAGGTAAAATCCACATTTTTGGCAGGATTCCCATGGTAAAATTTGCATTCCAGAGGCTAAATATCATGTTATTTGGGGTTGCTTCATCCGGCAGACATGAAAAACAACCCACGGCAACAGTGTTAAAGTAGTATTTAGAGTCAGTATTTAAATATTTTTCTCTGTCAACAGCCACCAAACTTGGTCCAGAGGCTTTCCGTTTTGATGGAGGAGCGGAGGCCACAGCCACCCGACTGAGTGATCGCTACTACATCCTGAGGCCAGAGGTCATCGAGAGCTACATGTACATGTGGCGTTTGACCCACGACCCCAAGTACAGGGAGTGGGGCTGGGAGGCGGTGGAGGTGTGTGAGACATCTGTGAAATAAAAAAATATATATATTTAAAATGTTATGTGAACATTTAGGAATATTTAGGTTATTGGTCAAAAAATATGGAATTTCAATTGTTGAAAGTGTTACCCCAGTGTGGTTACAGCAAATTGCAAATAGTTTTATCGTTACTTTGATAGATAGATGGATGGATGGATGGATGGATGGATGGATGGATGGATGGATGGATGGATGGATGGATGGATGGATGGATGGATGGAACTATTAAAAGACGGATGGATGGATGGATGGATGGATGGATGGATGGATGGATGGATGGATGGATTCACTAATCTGTATAAATTACATTGGATGGATGGATGGATGGATGGAACTATTAAACGAGGGATGGATAGATGAATGGATGGATGGAACTATTAAAAGATGGATGATGGATGGATGGATGGATGGATGGATGGATGGATGGATGGATGGATGGATGGATGGATGGAACTATTAAAAGATGGATGGATGGATAGATGGATGGATGGATTCACTAATCTGTATAAATGACATTGGATGGATGGATGGATGGATGGATGGATGGATGGAACTATTAAAAGACGGATGGATGGATGGATGGAACTATTAAAAGATGTATGGATGTATGGATGAACTATTAAAAGAGGGATGGATAGATGAATGGATGGATGGAACTATTAAAAGATGGATGGATGGATGGATGATGGATGATGGATGGATGGATGGATGGATGGATGATGGATGGATGGATGGATGGAACTATTAAAAGAGGGATGGATAGATGAATGGATGGATGGAACTATTAAAAGATGGATGGATGGATGGATGGATGGATGGATGGATGATGGATGGAACTATTAAAAGAGGGATGGATAGATGAATGGATGGATGGAACTATTAAAAGATGGATGGATGGATGGATGGATGGGTGATGGATAGAACTATTAAATGATGGATGGATGGATGGATGGATGGGTGATGGATAGAACTATTAAAAGATGGATGGATGGATGGATGGATGGATGGATGATGGATGGAACTATTAAAAGAGGGATGGATAGATGAATGGATGGATGGAACTATTAAAAGATGGATGGATGGATGGATGGATGGATGGATGGATGATGGATGGAACTATTAAAAGAGGGATGGATAGATGAATGGATGGATGGAACTATTAAAAGATGGATGGATGGATGGATGGATGGATGGATGGATGGATGAATGGATGGATGAATGATGGATGGAACTATTAAAAGATGGATGGATGGATTCACTAATCTATATAAATGACATTGGATGGATGGATGGATGGATGGAACTATTAAAAGACAGACAGATAGATAGATAGATAGATAGATAGATAGATAGATAGATAGATAGATAGATAGATAGATAGATAGATAGATAGATAGATAGATAGATAGAACTATTAATGGATGGATGGATGGATGGATGGATGGATTCACTAATCTATATAAATGACATTGGATGGATGGATGTATGGATGCATGCATGCATGCACAGAACGATAGATTCATAAATACATATATAATTAGATACATACACACACACATACATACGCAACTTTCTACAGTATATTTGATTAATCAGCGAGAGGTTGAGGATCTCAGGGTCTTGCATGGCACTTATTCACATTAGCTTTGGTAAATGAATGGTTGGCTATGGCTGTTACATTAATATAGCTCGTGTTAAAGTGCTGCACTCCCTCCAACAGACTGACATGTTAATTACTGGCTGCAGGAGGTGGAGGAGAAGCCAAATGGATTTGTCAAATACATCTCCAAACCAAACTCAAGAGACAATCCTAATTATAGTCTAGATGTCCACCTTTGTTTGAGGTTAATAGATCATTAATTTGCCACGTCAGCTCTTTTTATTCAGTGCTCAAATTTAGCTGTAAATCTTCTCCACTGTCGTTGGAAATAGTTTTAAAGGAAACTATAGAAACTGTAGTCACCACTGTTTCACTTTCATTTTAAAATGAATAAATAATCAAGCTCAAATGGTTTGTCTTCACAGGCGTTAGAGAAGCATTGTCGCGTAGACGCGGGTTTCTCAGGAATCAGAGATGTGTACGCCTCCACTGTCAGTCACGACAACATGCAACAAAGCTTCTTCCTGTCCGAGACGCTCAAGTAAGTTCATTATCACCCTCATGTACCTGTTCCTATGCCTTTCTGAATCAGACATCTTATCTATAGGTTTAATAATGAATCGTGGAATCATAGTAGAGTATTTTGCAATACATATGGCTAACCGCAGTTCATGCAGAACTTCAGTAGGAACAATCAGGAGAATCAAAGCAAGATGAAATAAAAAGACTAGGGACGCACCGATGTGATCATTTGGTGGTAATGTCTCCAGCTTTTATGTACGGTTTGTATTGACAAATGCTTAAACTACAGTATGGACAGTATGATAACTCCCTGAAAATATCACAGTATATGGTATTACTCAATTTGATTAATTATTGATTTATTTGTAAATATTTCAGGTAGGCCTACGTGTCAGTTTTTCTTAAGGGAAAAAAACTCTTCTAAATAATTAACAGTAAATAAGCTCATGAAGTGCTAACTAATGAAATATGAACATAACCTTTCTGAGTTAAATGTAACGTTAAGTGACGTGTTCATAAGCTAACGTCTTTCCACGGTTGAAATACGAGAGATGATATTTCAGTAAGGCTTTACAGAGTTAAGAGCTCGAAAGCATCCGTCCACACTGACTTTAGTTGTATGGAAAACAGAAGCGTGAAATGTCCTTTTTGGATTCATAGAAGCATACACAAGTAGACTGGTATAGCAGTGTTAAAGTGCCCCTATTATGATATTTTAAACATTCCTAATGTTGTTTTGGAGTCTCCTACAAAAGGTTTATATGCGTCCAAGAACAAAAACCACTTTAACTTTCTCAAAATATACATTCCAGTATCAGCTCTTCTCTCACAGTGTCTGAATCCATCAATGATTCAGTCTCTCTAAACCCCTCCTTTCTGAGAGCCTGCTCTGCTCTGATTGGTCAGATGGCCCAGTCTGCTGTGATTGGTCAACCAGTTACAGTGCGTGTCAGAAACAAAACACCCAAAATGTTTGGGTGAATGATGTTTCTAAGGAAGCTTGTTTCCCCCATGAAATAAAAAATAAAAAAGGTAATTGCGACTTTTTATCTTGCAATTCTGACTTTTTTCTTGCAATTGCGAGTTTATACAGCGTAAATGAGTACACCCCTTTTGAAAAGTAACTTTTTAAACAATATCTCAATGAACACAAAAACAACCACCAAAATGTTGACAAAACTAAGTTTAATATAACATCTGTTTAACTTATAACATGAAAGTAAGGTTAATAATATAACTTGGAGAACAAAATTTTCAGTTTTACTCCATGCAAAAATGAGTACACCCCACTGAAAGTCTCTGGAGCAAAGCTAAATCTTAGACTACAAATGTCTAATTTAACAAGAATTCAACCTCACATTAGTCTAATTATTCATTACACAGGTGTCCAGCAGACAGTTGACTATAAAAGGGTATTAAAACCCCTTCCCATTTCTTGCTGTCAGCAATGGCACCACATGGAAGAGAAATGTCACAAGAGCTGAGAAATATAAAATAATTTCTTTACACCAGAAAAGTGAAGGCTACAAGAAGATCAGCAAAGCTTTACTTGTCAGTCAGAATACTGTAGCAAAAGTGGTACAAAAATTTAAAAAAGATGGAACTGCAACCATCTCACAGAGACGTCCAGGTCGTCCACGGAAGTTAACACCTCGACAGGAAATCGGCATGCAAGTTCACTGCAGTTATCTAAAGAAGTAGAAAGCCAAACTGAGGTGCCTATTTCCTGTGACACAATATGGCGTACAATGCACAGGAATGGCATGCATGGGTGCCGTCCATGAAAGAAGCCTCTCCTAAAGCCCAGGCACAAAAAAGCCCGCCTAGAGTTTGCCAGGGCCCACGCTGACAAAGATGAAGACTACTGGGACTCTATACTCTGGAGTGATGAGACCAAGATAAATGTTTTTGGAACTGATGGCTTCAAAACTGTATGGCGTCGCAAAGGTGAGGAATACAAAGAAAAATGCATGGTGCCTACAGTGAAACATGGTGGTGGCAGTGTCCTTATGTGAGGCTGCATGAGTGCTGCTGGTGTCGGGAGCTGCATTTCATTGATGGCATCATGAATTCACAGATGTACTGCTCTATACTGAAAGAAAAGATGCTACCATCACTCCGTGCCCTTGGTCGTCATGCACTTTTCCAACATGACAATGATCCTAAACACACATCTAAAGCCACTGTTGGATTTCTGAAGAAGAACAGGGTGAAAGTGATTCAGTGGCTCCTGATCTGAACCCAATCGAACACCTATGGGGAATTCTGAAGAGACAAGTTGAGCATCACTCTCCATCCAGCATCCAGTCTCTAAAAGAGCTCATTCTTGAAGAATGGAAAAAGATAGATGTTGCAAAATGTCGCCAACTTGTTCATTCAATGCCTAGAAGACTTGGTGCCGTCATTAAAAATCATGGAGGCCAGACAAAGTACTAGATGTAGTAGTTTTTGTTGTGGGGTGTACTTATTTTTGCATCACCCTAATTTGAGTAAAACAGAAAAATGTGTAATCGAAGTTATATTATTAACCTTACTTTCAAGTTAAACAGATGTTATATTAAACTTAGTCTTGTCAACATTTTGGAAATTGTTTTTGTGTTCGTTGAGATATTGTTTAAAATGTTACTTTTCAAAGGGGGTGTACTCATTTACGCTGAGCATTGTATCTCACAATTCTGCCTTTTTTTCTCAGAATTGCATGATATAAAGTCACAATTGTGAGTTATAAAGTCAGAATTGCGAGTTATAAAGTCAGAATTGTGAAACTCGCAATTGCGTGGTTATAATGTGCAATTGTGAGGGGGAAAAGACTGACCTTTTTTCTCAGAATTGAAAGTTTATATCTTGCAATTCTGGCTTTATTAGACGCAATTGCGAGTTTATATTTCACTATTCTGAGAAAAAGTCAGAATTGTGTTATTAAAAACTCACAATTGCGAGAAAAAAATCAGAATTCCGAATTACATCTCGCAATTCTGACTTTATAGCTTGCAGTTGTGAGTTTAAATCTCGCAATTCTGAGAAATAAAGTCAGAATTGTGAGATAAAAACTGTGAGATAAAAAGCAATTACTTTTTTTATTTAGTGGCGGAAACAAGCTTCAATATGTTTCATTGCTGGATGAATCAGCCTTTTTGAACGAATCTCTTGAATGAATGATTCAATGACAAATACACTTACAATACAATGACAAAAACAGTCACTTGTCGCCACCTACTGGTGTAATGATGCGTTCGATACAATTGTTATTTGAAACGCCAAGTTATTTTCAAAGGGTTATTTACTCTATTTTGATAGCTACCGTAGACATCAGTGTTTATACCTGAACTATAAACGTTTATCCCAGTACTTCTGTGATCATTTTAATATTTGCAACACAGAAATAGCAATACTGTATGAATAAAAAGAGTGTTTGTGAAGCTGTTTCATACCCACACATGACAACCGCCCTCTCTGGTCAATGAGATGGCGTGGGTGTTTGAATCGAGATTGTGACCTTTAAAAGATTAATCATGCGGCTCTACAAACAGCTATATAACACTACATGAAAGTCAAAATCCAAAAAAGCATAATAGGGGCACTTTAAAGAATGGCATGCTGTATTTTTATGTTAATAAAACCAAATGAGTTTTGTTAACCCCGTCCATATTCGATCACAGATACCTGTACCTACTGTTCTCGGATGACGACCTGCTGCCGCTCGAGGACTGGGTGTTTAACACGGAGGCTCACCCGCTGCCCGTCATACGCAAAAGATGCCTGCAGGAGCACGGCACCAGGCAAGACGACGGACAGACGTCTCTGGAGTAGAATCCACCTGAAACATGGATTCAAACGCAGGGCCGCAACCTCACGGTCCTGACATGGATTCTCAGTTCCTTTCCTGTAAAGGATCTCTTTATATATAAATATATATATATATACACACGCTGTGATTGTATATCTCTGAGCCGAGACTTCCTGCTCTCCTCGGCGGGCAGAAGCCGGCGCAATTTTCCGTGGACAATCAGTGAAACGTGACTTTCATGAGAAGAGCACCTTTTTTCTTTGCTTCTTTCCTCTGTGAGGAAAAAACGAATAACTTGCAGCCCCGAATCTGTGGGAGAAGCGCCGTATGATGGTGGGCCATGCTGAGCGAAAGAGAAAACCACTTTTCTTCACGTCTTACCTGTAATTTATCTTTTCTTTCATCCTTTCATTGTGTATTCTTTTCCCACCTCTTCTGCCAAAGCGTTTGCAGTCTTTTTTATTTCATTTTCTCTCCCAAGCAGTGATAATTTGTTCTATCTAGTTTTGAGTCAAAGTTTGTGGTATGATTTTTATTTCTTTATTATTTCAAGGCAAAGCAAATGTAAAGCAAACCTTTCAAAGGTTCCTTTGCAAGATGTATTGTACAAAATCTTTTCGTTTAAATAGGAAGTTGAATGATGTCATTCGCAGGGCAGGATTGTTTTATGTGATTTTAGTGCTCATCTTCTTGATCTCATATTTTTTTGCGTCATGAGCCTCGGTGTTGTGCACGACATGCCATGTTTCAAAGACCAGCATCACAAGAGTGGAAAAACACACACTTGCACTGACACCGTATGGCCACTAGGGCTGGGCCATAAATATAATGAATATTCACTATATTTTTGCAATGATTTTTCCTGAAGATTGTAAATAACATAATTATTTTAATGCACTTTTTTTAATTTGTCCATTAAGTTTCCTTAAGATTGTGTCATCAGACTAGTTTTGTAATTCTTCAGTATTAAAAATGGCTTATAAGTTTGATTTATTTCCATGAATCACTTCAAACTGCTCACTTCACTTCAAAATTTCAGTGAATCGATTCAAAACTGATGATGCATTTTCATCATCATTCAAAAATCCTGGAGATTGTGAATCATGCAATTATTTTAATGTGCTTTTTAATTTGTCCATTAAGTTTCCTTAAGATTGTGTCATCAGACTAGTTTCGGAATTCTTCAGTATCAACAACCGCATTTAAGTTTGATTCATTTCCATGAATCACTTCAAACTGTTCGTTTCAATAAATTGATTCAAAACTCAAAAACAATGATGCCTTCGCATCATCACTCAAAAGTGCTGGAGATTGTGAATCATTCGATTATTTTAATGTGCTTTTTAAAGTTTGTCGTTGGACTAGTTTCATGATTCTTCAGTGTCAAAAACGGCATTTAAGTTTGATTCATTTCAATGAATCACTTCAAACTGTTCGTTTCAATAAAATGATTCAAAACCAAAAACAAAGATGCATTTGCAACATCACTCAAAAGTGCTGGAGATTGTGAATCATTCGATTATTTTAATGTGCTTTTTAAAGTTTGTCGTTGGACTAGTTTCATGATTCTTCAGTGTCAAAAACGGCATTTGATTCATTTCCATGAATCACTTCAAACTGTTTGTTTCAATAAAATGATTCAAAACTCAAAAACAAAGATGCATTTGCATCATCACTCAGAAATGCTGGAGATTGCGCATCATGTGATTTATTTTAATTCGCTTTTTAAAGATTGTATCATCGGACAAGTTTCATGATTCTTCTTTGATTCATTTCTGTGAATCAGTTCAAATTCAGCTCCATTTCAATGAATGGATTCAAAACTCTAAAACAAAGATTCATTGCATCATCACTTAAAAATGTTCTTGAAAGTCCATTTTGGTGCTTTTTTATATTGTTTTAGTAGAAATATTTGTAGGTAAATGTACTGTTATATTGGTGCATATAAATGAAAATGATTCAGATGTGAATAACATCAGTTTAACACTTGATTAAATCAGTCCTGCAGATTTCCCCCACAATAAAGATATGAAATTGCGTGCGTTTTTAGCACTATAGCCCAGCCCTA
Source organism: Megalobrama amblycephala (assembly GCF_018812025.1). Lineage (NCBI taxonomy): Eukaryota > Metazoa > Chordata > Actinopteri > Cypriniformes > Xenocyprididae > Megalobrama > Megalobrama amblycephala. The sequence goes on from NC_063056.1 coordinate 39,485,790, forward strand.
CCGGCCACAGTCGTCTCAAAGCATTGATGGTGAATGTGAAGTTTTTTTTTCCCGGGGTTTTTGTCCCCGAAGCAACGCCATCCGACACAATAATGGTGGAATGAGTCTTTACATGATGAATGTGCGTGATTCACGTCATTAATTGTTCCTATTTTCTCTCTCTTTTCTAATTTTTATGGACATTTTATGAAAGACTCGTTCTTTTCATTTTCCTCAGGTGTTTCTGTACAAGTTTTGATTACAGTTATTTGCACTGTTCATTACGGTAGTGCTGATCATTGTTGAGTTTAATGTCTTCTGTCTCTCATTGTTGAATATTTTCAAATACTGGTAAAAGATCTGTGCGATTTATACATTTAAAATGAGTGCACAAATGCTTCACGTGTCTTTTTTTTCATGATATGCATTTCCATCACCAGCTCACACTAGCTTTGAAAACATGTTATTTATCAGTTGCCACTTACATCCTCAAAATACTGCGCACGATTCATAGGTTTTGGCAGGAATAGTGTGCACTTTGGTGTCCCTTGCATTAGATATCCAGATAAACAATCACATCTATTAGTTCTTGGTCACTGTTCATTTGCATTAAATGAATTTTGTCAACTTTTCATGCCCACATCACATTAATAATTATTGATATTACTCATCGCTAGCTCTCGGTGAAAACGAATGACTTTTGGTTGCTTCGTCACTACAATTTCTCCATCAAAAATAACTGTTACCCTAAACATCCTGACATTGGTCAGAGAAACAGATAGTCCCGCCCCAAATTCATATCAGTGATGTTGCACGTTTGTGATTCTCAAACAAACAGATCAATGTTTTGAAGATGTCAGACTTTTATACCATACTAATCTGGGCTATAAGAACTTACTTTAACCTCAACATTCATTTTAATGTGCACCATTAAAAATTGCTCACTTCATCTTTAAGTATGAGCTTTTATGAGACTCTCTGGACTTGTAGCTTCACATTAGTTTCAGACTGACTGAAGCATCATCAGCGTTACCTTGCAGATCGACCCAACAGCTCAATACAGCGGGCCCAAGACAGCTATGCAAGGTCAAGTCTGTTAGTCGTTGCATTTCAAATGATATTGCATACACAGATTTGCCAGTAAGGGATCTGTAACTGCTCTCTTCTATGCATTTTTTTCTCTTTCAGGTCAATTTCTGTCATGGTGCTTCAGCAGTTTGAAGGGAATCTACATTCAGTTCAATCTTAGACATTTGATAGCCACGTTGAGTACCGAAGCTTGTTACCACATGCCACAGTAACACGAGCGTATTCACATTTGCCTTGTTGTAAAACCTATTCTAACATAAAAAAAGGATCATTTTTAACAGCATGGGAATTGATTATCATTGGGATAATTAAGCGAATTCATTAAATGAATTTGAAAATGAAAAAGGAATTTGTGACATCAGGAAATTTGAAAGTTATATTTTGTTAAGACATTATTATTATTATTTTTATTATTATAAGAATTATTATTCCGTGGAATGTTTTGCAGTGATGAATCATTCATAATAAGATGAAGAACATAAATCAAGAAAGTAAAGCGGTTGATTTTGAACTTTAAAATCATAAAATACAGCATTCAATGAAGTTTTGTTTTATATAAAATCTAATCTAATAAATGTCAGTGTTAATGAACGCTGCGTGACCCTCGTAAAGAGCACTGAAATCTGCTGACGGGAGGTTGATTACACCTGTAACTGATGCGGTCCGTCGGCAGGATGAGTGTGTTTCCAGTCATTAACACAGCAAAATGAACGGTGGGATTTTGTTATGCTACCTTTCATAAAGTTCTCTAAATTTATTGCTGCGTAAAGTCATTAGATTTCCTTCAGCTCTCTGCTGATATCAGTTAAATTAATTGCACATTTGTGAATATCAGTTCTGATTTCCACTCGGGGTTGATCAATTATGTTCCCTAGTTTGTTCATCACAATTATGTGAAAGGTCTCACAGGGAGTCTGGATCAATTATACCTAATAAGTTTACTAAATTATACTTCCTCGGTCCTAAAAGGGCATGTTTTTGACACCGAGACTCGTTCTGAATGTCTGGTCCACAGTGTGATGTGGGTTTTTACCCAGAAACCCCTGAGACTAACAAAAAAAACAATTTTCATATTGAATTAAATGTGAAATAGAAAGCCTGAAATAGTATTTTCTTGTAAATAATCTTTGTAACTTGGAAAAATTACACACTGTAAAAAAATATTTTCATGATTTATCACTTTTTTTTTTTGTCAAAGTAACTTAAATAATTAATGTGGTTCAGATAACATAATATTTTGCATTTCTGTTGATTAAACCAATTGCCTTAGTTGTATTAACTCAAATTTTTAATTTCAATGAACTCAAAATTTTAAGGCAACCAGGTAACTTACTTTTTTAAGTTAAACCAACAATTACTTTTTACAGTGCAGTTATTTACAAATTCGACTTACAAACTCTTTCTGTAAACCTGATTCATAATATTTCATCATAAAGGCATAATACAGCGGCTCAAACCAATGCATGAAAAATAATACAAGTAAATATAAAAAAGTGTTTTGTTTTTTCATATTTTAGCTGCAGAAGGAGAGATAAATCCTTTAATTTGTTGTGCTGCATGTTAAAGCGTTTCTTTCGGCTCTTTTCTGGATATCAGTCTGCGACACAAACGTTCATTTTCACACTTTGAAGTTTGTGCAAGTCACTCACGGTTAATAACAATATGGACAGACATAACGAACAATATTAGCAATAAAAAGTCAGTTTCGCCACTGTTTCTGGATGATTACTCAATATGACACATGAATCAGTTTCTTTAGTGACCTCATCCTTTAATGCATTATATACTCTTTAGAAGTAAAACTATGATTAGGTAAATTTTATAATGTATTCAACTGATTTGAATGTATGTTATAGGGCGGACTGAATGCATTGTATTGCATTAAGAATAAAAACATCTTTGAGATGCATTATATAACTTAATTTTGAATGCATTATGCAATGCATGATAAAATGCTCGAAGTGAAGCTGGTGTGCAGTTGTTCAGTGCGCTGCACACACACACACACACACACTCCTCCTTCAGTTGCAGTTGTCACTGGCAGTGACCAGGGAAACAGGAATACGAGCTGAATAATGCAGGACTGTTCCCGTCTCCTCCTGCGTTTGTCCCTGAGCCGTCATGCTCCGTGGCTTCTTATTCCACTCTTTCTTCTCACATTGTGTCTGTTCGGTTTCATGGATTGTTGAGCTTCGCCTCTCAATTTTCTCTCAGGGTTGCTAGTTGAAAAAAAATAGGTCACGAAAAAGAGTTTTTCCCATTTTTAGAACAGCTCTCGTACTTTGTGTAAGGGAGTTGTTCAGCTAAAATAAAAAGTTGTAGCACCCTCATGTGTAGCACAAGTCTTTTATGATCTGGTGTGTTTGGAGCCAGACAGTCATGGTTAGTAGAAACTATAATTGAAGATACTTCAAAATTTCTCCTTTTATGTTACACAGTGAAAAAAATAACATCACGCAGGTTTGGAGTAAAAAATTACAGGGTGAATTATTCCTTCAATCCCTTTAAAGAAGGAACTTGTGTGCACTTAATGTTGAGAAACATGTTTTAATCATAATGTGTTTGTTTTGTGCTCTTGTGTTTCTCCAGATGTCTTTTCTCATGGCGCACTTTGATTATTCTCTATGATATAGTTTCTCTACAGACATACTTAGATCATAACTTATTTCAGAAATTCCCTTTTTTCAAGCCCTTATGTTTGAGTTTTTCATAAATTATGTGAACCTAACTCAAATTGGTACACATATACAGTATTTAAGTACCAATATTTGAGCAACAGGAACAATTCTGGCCGTCATATTAATGATACACTGTGAAGGTACCGTTCAAAAGTTTGGGTTCGGTCAGATTTTTCTTACCATAAGTCCCTTATGCTTACCAAGGCTGCATTTATTTGATAAAAAAAACAGTAATATTGTGAAATATTATTACAATTCAAAATAACGGTTTTCTCTTTGAATATATTTTAAGCTGTAATTTATTCCTGTGATCAAAGCTGAATTTTCAGCATCATTACTCCAGTCTTCAGTGTCACATGATCCTTCAGAAGCCCTTGATAGGGGCTAACTCCACTTTTAGACATACACTTGTGAATTTCCCTAAGCACTTCCCCTCAGGGGAATCCCTGCCGCCATTTTGAAGTGCATTCAACTTTGTCAAGTTGAGGGAAGTTTATTTGGACAGACCCTCGACTCCTTGATTTTGAGCGAGGGAGCGAGTCTACTCAATATGTACACTTGAGGCAGATCCATAGACCACAATGCAACATGATTGTGATGTCACCTTAAAGGGGACATATTATGCCCCTTTCACAAGATGTAATATAAGTCTCTGGTGTCTCCAGAATGTGTCTGTGAAGTTTCAGCTCAAAATACCCCACAGATCATTTATTATAGTTTGACAAATTTGCCCCTATTTGGGTGTGAGCAAAAACACACCGTTTGTGTGTGTCCCTTTAAATGCAAATGAGCTGCTGCTCCCGGCCCCCTTTCCACAAGAGGGTGGAGCTTTAACAGCTCACGCTTCGGTTGCTCAACAACAACAAAGCTGGAGAATCTCACACGGCCAAAATGAGGATTGTCACTGATGGAGAGACTCAGGAAGAAGTTACAACTTTTAGAAGTTTCTGAATGGTTAGTGCACTGTAAAACATGACCGTGATTTTAACAGTAAAAGACTAAAAATGCTGTGGTGAAAAACTGTCAATTGGTTTACAGAAAGTTTCCGTACTATATACGGTGAATAACTGTAATAGATCTAACGGTACATTTAATGTAATTTTACGGTAAAATACCGTTAACGGTTTTTGGAAGTGAAAAATAACAATTCATTGTAAAATTTACAGTGAAAAACTGTAAATTGACATTCCCACAATTCCCTGCGTGACACTTCACATTTGATATATTTTCGTTGAAATAACTCTGTTTCTTCTTTTTTTTTCTAATCAGTTATGTACATTAGGGTTTTATGTTACATCTAATGTTGTTAAAGTAATGTTTATTGCATTTTTAAAATTTCATGCATGGTACCATGATGTTTAGTGTGTGTGTGAATGACACTGTGTGCACCTTCTATATGTCAGTGTTGTCCTTCTCAGCTTGTGGAAAATCTGCTTGTGATGAACTTTGATTCATCATGTGACTCTTATCACCACTGTGATTGGTGACTGTCAGTGTATTATAAAGGTACAAAACAGATATTAGTACTTCATTAGGTTGGTAAATTAACATTATATCAGTTAATGAAATACGTTATTTTACCGTAAATTTAACATAATTTTTTTTTACGTTGCTACTGTATTTTTTACGGTAAAGTTCTGGCAACCACAGCTGCCGGTTTTTTACCGTAAATTTTACTGGGATTTTTTTTACAGTGTGGATAAATTTATGTAGTTGCTGTGGAGTTGATTCAACTCATCCACTAGCATGTGCCGTCATGTTAATCTTTCGTGCAAATCCAGCATTGAATTGACCCTCGTTTCTGAAGCAGTCCGGCGTAAAATGACGGCATGGCAACAACACTCTACTACAACAACTTTTCCTCTTCTCTAAAGCAGCCCAACATGGCCACACCCCCTTTGTTGTGTGTTCACAGGGGCGGGGTTTATGTAAATATTTTATTAGGGTTAGTGATGTCACTAACTCGGGAAGAAGCTCGTTGTAGTCCCTACCAGCTGTTTGTTGTAGTCCTTAAAAAGTGATTTCTGTAAAAGAAAATATCTCTCTTTGCATTGAACTTTGAGTGTCGTAACTTGATGTTGTTGTTTATGCTCAAACCGCAACATTACACACTAACTAAAGTTAAAAAAGTGAAATAATCAACCACCCCTTAGCTTTTATTATATTGTGAGGATTATGAGTTACAATAATACATTCATGTTTTGCAAGTTGATGCAGTTTATTACAGTTTATTTGGCTATTAATCACATTTTCTTAGACCCCCATGTTATATACAAAGTTCTGTCATGAAACTCTAGATGGCTCAGGCTGATAGGTCCTTAACTCAATATGCGTGCAATCACATCATTCTCTATAGGGCACAGCTGATTGGTTCCTGCTGTATCAGTAGCCAATGAGCTCGCTGCTCAACCTTCAAATACTTGGTCAGCATTTGCAGCTCACTTTCAGAAACCCTCCACCTTCCCCAGCTCCACCTGTATAGATCTGCTACAGATAATTTACATATGCTATACTGCAGGTCTTACTTGCTCACAGCAGTGTGTCTGTGTATGTATTGGCAGTAGCAAGTCGCGTACTTGCTCTGCAGCCGCAGCTGTGACAAATGGAGGAAGCGGGAGGTTACATAACTTAAACTGAACTCATGAACGTTCTCTTTTTCACTGTTTTGATCCAGTGCTCAAGAATCGGTGGAAATCATTTATTGTAACTATTTAGCTGACATTGTTAGGATGGATCTTTGATAGCGATCAGACTACTGTTATTTTTCTGTTTTGTTTCCTCAAGATAACTTGCTGCTTCTTTGAATGCTAAACCATTTCCATTCATTTCATCACTTCCTTGTAACTGATGCAACCTGCCGTACACGTGTACCGCAGCACTGCAGGGCGTCAGGAGGAATTTGCTCCAGCGCCGAGTGTCACATATCGACAGAGAGCTCAGATGCAAATGAGAGCGCTGACGGTCCTGAGATGCACAGACTGCAGTTTTCCAGCGTCTGTCGGGTCACCACTGCTTCATATGCGCTCAGAACTGATCAAATCTGCATGCAAACAAGATGCAGGAACAGACAGCAGAAAGAGATGGGCTGTGAGAATGATTTTACAGGCAATTTACAGACATTTATTCTGCTTGTGTTTCATTGAAGCCCAAATGTGTCATTTCTGTGCTGCTAAATGGAATTAAGATTAAGTTTCCAAAACATGCATAAAAAGGAATTTAATTTTAACCATAACAGTTTGTTCGTTACAGTTTTTTATTAGTTGAAATAGAACTGAAATAAAATTAAATATACTGTTAAAAAAAAAAACTTTTAAATCAGCTCATTGCCAACATTTCTCATTTTCATTTAGTTTGTTAGAGCACTAAAATAACTAAAACTAAAAACTTAATAAAAAAACGAATAAACAACAAAACAAATGACTAAAACTATAAAAATAAAATCTAATTTAAAACATCAAATTTTCCTCTTGATATAAACTCGCAATTTTGAGAAAAAAGGTCGCAATTATTCTGTGGCGGAAACAAGCTTCCAGAGATTTTTTGTTCAAGCATATAATGTGTTAAATGGACTGAGGGCAAAAGTTTTTTAAAGACTTTTAAAGTCTATTTAATGTTCTGTCACGTGATTTTGCCAAGTCAGACATGTTTCTGGATCAACATATTTTGTTGATCCTGGAACCACATTTCTGTCTGAAAATTAACCCTACCCATAACTTATCCCTAAAATCAGAAGGAAATGTTCGGTGAATAACACCGATGTAGAAGCACCTAACCCTGGTTGGAAGCCTAAACTTGACATAAACTGTAAAGTCAAATCTGATTGGTTGTTTGGAATGTTGTTCCAGGACCAACAAAGACATTAGAATATGTTATACTTGGTGAAATCACGTTCACCTGTGTGTTGTCTTATACATGATTAAAGGTGCAATATGTCAGAATTTTGCAGTAAAATATCCAAAAAGCACTAGGCCAGTGTTATATATTTTGTTCACTTGAGTACTTACAACATCCCAAATGTTGCAACTATTTGTAAATCGTGAGAAAATTGTAATTTTAACCGGAAAAGCGGAAGCAGCGCCGGCGACTGTGTCATAATAAAAGTCCCGCTGCTCGTGAGGCGTGTGTTGATCAATCGCTCCAGATCCTCGTTCAGCTCCACAACACTCGCTCCTGCTCTGCTTCATACTACAGTAACGTAAATAATCACATCCATGAACATGATTTCTGCCCGAGTCCTATCCCAATTCTTTTCCACCGGTTGTTGAGGTGAAGACCACATGTCCCAAGATTCCGTGCTCAAACTTTCCATCATCAAGCTACGCCTTTGTTTTGAATAGGCTTCTAGCGACCTCTAGTGGCAGAAAATATTACATATTGCACCTTTAAATGATGAGTTGCATTTTATCATTTGCGTTTTGTATTGTTTGTATACTGACAGGCTTGTAACCCATTGGTTGAACCACTGAAAACTCTCTTCTCCATCTGGACTGGACAGCTCAGTTTGAGCCATACAATGAAGTGAGACACTAACAAACAGACTTGTTCCTCCAGCAGCACCTGATGTTGGTTTTGTGCCCGCGGGCTTCAGGACTGTAATGAGAGAACAGAACAATCTGGAGAAAACTGGCAGCACTGAAAGGAAAGCGTCTGCGGTGTTTCCTCTTTTCTCCTGTGTTTCAGTCAAGCACTCAAGAGCCCCTCCAAATGCTTTGGCTCTTAATGGTTTTGCTCACTTGACTGATCCAGGAGCCTGACGTTTGGCTCCACACGGAGCTATGTGGGGTTTCTGGAGAACCAGCCAACCGCAGTTGAAACTCGTTGTACAGGTGATGTTTGTCTGTTTTCTAGATTTTTTTATAGTTTAATTTGTTTAAATTTTAAATACAAAGCTTTTTTTTTTTTTTGGCAAGTTTATATTATTATATTTTATTATTATATTTTATTTTATTTTAAAAAATATTTTTAAATACATTTTAAAGACAATGTAAACGCAAACTAAACAATTTTATTTTATTTATTAAATCAAAGTGCTGTTTTTTTATATTAACATGAACTAAACATATTTTATTATTATTATAGTGGAATATTATAATCAAATATTGCATGATGTTCTCAAAAGACTTGGTCATAAATTCTTGTGCCTTAATTTGCAGGAACATTAAACATGAAGAAATTGACCCTTTTTTATCGCTTTAATTTAATTAATCACTTTATTTAATTATAAAATAATAACACTTGATACATAATATTACAGAATTTTACTGTTATACAACAATAACTTTGTTGGTGGAGGAAAAAAACAAACAAACATACTGTTGTATAAAAGCAATGTCACAATTGTAATGATTTAGCCATAGTGGAGTAACTAAAAATGATTATTTATTATTATTCCTCGTGTTCATTTAGTGAATTATTTGTATTTTTACTAGATTTTTACTGTATTTTACTTAATTTGCATAAATGTTTGAATGAAATAATGAATCTGATTCACAAAAATAATAATTTTAAACCATTTCAGTGCATATATATATATATATATATATATATATATATATATATATATATATATATATATATATATATATATTCATTTAAAAAGTATTTGAAACTTGTTAATATATGCTGATAAAATATTGAGCTTTTTTTTACTTTTATTCTCCGGCTAAAAGTCTTGTTGGAGGATGATCTGTGTTAGCATAATATATTTGCATTATTTAGTTTGATTCTGAGATAATTGTGTATCTGTGAGGTCATGTGACAGCCGAGGCTTATTGAGGGCGAAGGTTCTGATCCTATGGCACTCTTATTAGAAAAGCAAATTGAATTTGCATAGCTACACCACAGCACTGATAGTTATGGGATGGTGTGTCGAGTGGGCCACAGGTAATGACACTAATGACATATCTGTACTAGTAATTTGCATGTAAATAGCTGTCTTTATGGTGGGCGCATTGGTGCAGACTGTAACAATGTGATTACATCTCTCTTCACAGCGTGAGCTGCTCTTTCTAATCTAATGAATAGTATGTGGCGGACCTATGGGGCACAATTATGGCATGAGAAAGAGATGAGTGTGTGACATGATGTGGTCTAAACAGACAGAGAAATTGGCCTCTGTGAGATTTAGAGCACTTTACGCCAGGCTGCTAGTGATATTAAAATATGAATGATGCATGATGAATGACTACAATTCAAACTGGCAAAAAAAAAAAAAAAAAAAAATATATATATATATATATATATATATATATATATATATATATACTGTATATATATATTTATTTTTTATTTTTTTTGGGAGAAATCAAGGTGTGCACTACTGTTCAAAAGTTTGGGGTCGGTAAGATTTTTTAATGTTTTTAATGAAATAAGTCTCTGAATTTTTACTAAGACTGCATTTATTTGATTAAAAATTACAGTAAAATCAGTGAAATATTATTAAAATCTAAAATAGCTCTTTTCTCTTTGAATATTTTGTAAAATGTAATTTAAAGCTGAATTTTCAGCATCATTACTCCAGTCTTCAGTGTCACATGATCCTTCAGAAATCATTCTAATATGATGATTTGCTGCTCAATTATTATCATTAAATAATTATAATCAATTATAATATTAATCAATTAATATAATTATTCCAAACGTTTGACTGAAAATATTTAATTTGGGTAGCTGACCTGCTAAAGTTCATTTAATATTATTGAAAACAGTAGTTTGTTCATGCTTTCAATTATTATGCAGTTTTTCCATAAGCTGATTTGCTAAAGTCCATGTCTATATTGGTCATATATGTACAGTATATGTTTATGATAAATGTTAATGAATGCATGATGAATGACTACATTTCAGAATGACAAAACTTTTGTTTCAATCCATAAAACAATCAAAACAACACAGACTTTAAGAGAAATCAAGGTTCAATCAAAAGTTTGGGGTCGTAAGATATTTAAAATGTTTTTGAAAGAAGTCTCTTCTACTCACCTTAGCTGCATTTATTTGATGAAAAATACAGTAAAAACAGTAATATTGTGAAATATTGTTACCTTTTAAAATAACTGTTTTATATTTTAATATATCTTAAAATGTATTTTATTTCTGTGATGCAAAGCATCATTACTCCAGTCTTCAGTGTCACATGATCCTTCAGAAATCATTCTAATATGCTGATCTGCTGCTCAAGAAACATTTATGATTATTTAAAACAGTTTATATGCATATTAAAACTGCATGTTTTGGAAACCATGATACTTATAGTCTAAAAAGTCAGTTCAGGATAAACTTGATACAACTTGGTACAATTTGCAATAGGCCTATAATGAGAAAGTGCAAAACTAGAACAGGTCACATGCTGCATTCACCCAGTCACCGCAAATATGCAAATAAGGATGTTAAGGTTTTAGGAATGTACAATGTGAAAGCCCTGTTGATCACAACAATTAACTGAAGAAAGGTTTTCATGAGAACAAAGTCTTGGATTATGCTCTAATGGAACAGAATTAGTTTTGTCTCTCACTAATGATCCCCAGTGTAAACTCGTGTGTTTCAGTGTCGATATCACACTCACCGGCTGCTCTCGTCCATCTAGCACAGCTGCGGTCCAGCCAAGCAGGTGCACAACACCGTCGCTACCTGAATTCACCCTTTGTTCGGTTTAATGCGAGCAATTGCCGAGCCGTATAATCAGCGGCTCTAACCTTTCAGCAAAACACAAGCCACAAGAGAAATACTACGAGCAATAAGGCCCATTATACTGGTCGAACAGTCGTTTGTCTGCTGGATGTGGGTTTGTGTGCTCCAATTAGGAGGCATTATGAAGACTCAATTAAACAATTATGAGCTCAGCTCGGGCCTCAGTGCTCACAGTCCCCTGAAATTCAAGAATGAAAAGGTTTCGGTGCTTTCTTCATTGTATTACACCACTGTGATGTGGTTTGAGGTTGCGGTTTTTGCAGTCAAAAGCACTTTGTTTACACTCAAAAATAATTTGTACATATGAATTGCATATACAATTTCCATACACTTAGATCACACATTTTTAACATAAATAAGCTTATGCACTGCTGTTTCAAATTGTGTACATCATATTTTGGCTGAACGGGCCTTTTTAAATCTGTTAATTGTGAAACCAGTGACAAGATGTGCAATAGTCAATTATGTCAAATGTATGTGATTGAAACAAATTGGATTTGTTGATGATAAATATATAATATTATGCATTTAAAACACATTTACAGAAATCTTGCCCATTTCATTCATGTACGACTGACAAATATGCATCATATTAAGTTTAAACTGTAATTCAAATGTATGGAAATGTTATTTTTGATGAAATCCGATGGCTCAGTGAGGCCTGCATTGACAGCAAGATAATTAACACTTTCAATGCCCAGAAAGCTACTAAAGACATATTTAAATCAGGTCATGTGACTACAGTGGTTCAACCTTAATGTTATAAAGTGACAAGAATACTTTTTGTGCACCAAAAATCAAAACAAAATTACTTTATTCAACAATATCTAGTGATGGGCGATTTCAAAACACTGCTTCATGAAGCTTTACGAATCATTTGTTTCGAATCAGTGGTTCGGAGCACCAAAATCACGTGATTTCAGTAAACGAGGCTTTGTTATGTCATAAGTCTTTCGAAATTTCAATAGTTCACATGACTTTGGCAGTTTGATACGCGCTCTGAACCACTGATTCAAAACAAAAGATTCGTAAAGCTTCATGAAGCAGTGTTTTGAAATCGTCCATTACTAGATATTGTTGAATAAAGTCACTATTTTGTTTTTTTGGTACACAAAAAGTATTCTCGCCGCTTTATAATATTAAGGTTGAACCACTGTAGTCACATGACCTGATTTAAATATGTCTTTAATACCTTTCTGGGCATCTGAAAGTGTTAAATAAATACAAGATCATGCATGACATATTCGCGTTGCAGGAATTTGAGTATTCAGTGTCCCAGTGTTTAGCAGATCAAGTTAACTTCCTTGTGTGTCTGTCGTGTGCACAAACACATTTAAACACAGTGGATTGAGATGGACATCAGATGTCCAGCAGCATCAGGCAGACGAGCAGCAGCTCTAATGAGCCTCTGCTGAGAGCCTGTGGCCCTTAAACTGAGCTGCCTCCTTTATTACTGTCGCAGTCAAACCGCACAGATGCGGTGCAGCACTTGTGCAAAAAATGTTAACCACATTGGCAGATAATTTTTTCTTGTTTTAGGCAAAAATCCACTTAATTTTGATACCTTTTTCAAAACAAAAACAAGACTTCTTATGTCATTTTGCTTCTCAAGTAAATGCATCTTGATTTAAAGAATTAGTTCAATTCAGAATTAAAATTTCCTGATAATTTACTCACCCCATTATGTCTTTCTTTCTTCAGTCGAAAAGAAATTAAGATTTTTGATGAAAACATTCCAGGATTTTTCTCCATATAGTGGACTTCACTGGGGTTCAACAGGTTGAAGGTCCAAATGTCAGTTTCAGTGCAGCTTCAAAGAGCTCTACATGATCCCAGACGAGGAATAAGAGTCTTATCTAGAGAAACCATCGGCCATTTTCTAAAAAATGTTTTAAAAAAGATATACTTTTTAACCAAAAATGCTCGTCTTGCACTGCTCTGCGATGCGCCACACATTACGTAATCATGTTGGAAAGGTCACGTGTGACATAGGCAGAAGTACCGCGGTAGAGCGAAAAACTCCAGCTCATTTTCTCCTCCAACTTCAAGATCGTCCGACATCGTTGTTTTACCTTTTGTTTTTGTAAAGGCCGTTTGACTTAGTCTTTGCTTGTTCGCTTTGTAAACACTTGCTTGGTACTTTCGCCTATGTCACGCGTAACCTTTCCAATGGGATTACGTAATGCGTGGCGCATCTTAGAGCAGTGCAAGACAAGCATTTGTGGTTAAAAAGTATATACATTTTAATTTTTTTTTTTTAGAAAATGACTGATCATTTCTCTAGATAAGACTCTTATTCCTCCTCTGGGATCATGTAGAGCTCTTTGAAGCTGCACTGAAACTGACATTTGGACCTTCAACCCGTTGGTAACTGTTGAAGTCACTATATGGAGAAAAATCCTGGAATGTTTTCCTCAAAAACCTTCATTTCTTTTCTACTGAAGAAAGAAAGACAAACATCTTGGATGACATGGGGGTGAGTAAATTATCAGGAAATTTGAATTCTGAATTTAAATAATCTGGTAACACTTTATAATAACTGCACGCTATGAAGCATTAGTTAAGCATTAGTTAATAGTTATTTCATCACTTATAAAGCATTAATAGACATTAGTAAGTAGTTTATAAATACAGCTATAATTGCTTTATTCTTGATTTATAAGCATATATATAATGTGATTAATTGTATTTTCATACTTTATTAATAATCAATTTATCATTTCTAAATTAAGTATTACATTATTTACAAACCAGTTATTTAGGAGTTGTCAGTAGTTCATTTAGGAAGTGTAAGTAAATGATTAATAAACTATTAAAATTATTATTTAGACACATAGTAATAGTTACTTAGTGTGTTAGTAAATGTTTTATTAACACATATTCCTACTGCAATTCATGATTAATTCAGGTAATTATAAAACATTTAGAAGTGGTCAGTTAACTATTTTTGTGAGCTCATCTAAAGTGAGGACTATTTATGCTTTGTAAAGCTTTTATAAATGAGATTTAAAGGTTCTGTGATCTTCTGCACTGCTGTTCTCTAATGTTTTAAAGTTGGAGGTAGTTTTGACAGAATATGTTAATAAAGCATTTATTAACACACTAAGTAACTAATACTATATGTCTAAATAATAAGATGCATAAATGTGCATTTAAATATTTTATTAATCATTTACTTACACTTCCTAAATGATCTTAGGAACCACTGACAACTCCTAAATAACTGGTTTGTGAATAATGCAATACATAATTTAGAAATGATAAATTGACCATTAATAAAGTATGAAAATACAATTATTAAACTCATTATAGATATGCTTATAAATCAAGAACAAACATTTATAGCTGTATTTATAAATGGCTTACTAATGTCTATTAATGTTTTATAAATGATGAATTGACTATTTACTAATGCTTAACTAATGCTTCATAGCGTGAGATTCTAAAGTGTTACCAATAATCCTTTAAGAATGTTGAGATATTTATACTGGAAAACAAGACAAAAAATGCTAAGTAAGAAATTCTTTTTTTCGCAGTGTATAATCAGCAACTTTTTTTTTTATCTTGTCTTCATTTTCACCATTTATTTTACTACACAAACACAAATATAACTGGAAAAAAAATGTGCACATTTACTGACTCTTATGCTCAAAAAATAGTTCAGTTTATTAATATTAATAATTGGATGAAACAATAGCTTCAGGCAGTTTAAAGGTGATTTGCAAGCATAGCAACTTGGCACATTAAAAATTAAAGCATGTTTATCTGCATTTTACAACAGCCTCATGCATCTCATTCAATCGGAATTTAAAGTTGAAAGTATCCATTTAAAAATAAATATAACACAAATTCTTATTCATTTAGTAACATACCCTGAATGTAATTGTGGCTTTGACAGAACATTATAAGGGCAAATGTTGATCTTATACAGTTGTAATCAGTATTTATTGCTGTTCTGATAAAACTGACTTTATACAGGCAAAGCAATTCTGCTGCTTGTTCCCGTATAAACGCTTATTTGTCAGAAATGTGTCCTTGCTCTTCCCGTGTGCTTCTGAAGGCCGCGGCACAGAACATTTGTTGCATTTAACACTGTGACATCCAAGGTGAAATCTCACAAACACAATGCAGTCGTCATGTCATTCATTTCTAATGTGTGGTGTTGATTATTTCAGTCCAGCCGTTCCTTCGACAGACGGCTCGGAGAATAGTGAAGTCCTGACAGCACAGCTCGTCTTCATTAGATGGATGGTAATTATGTATAATGAAGTGCTCAACGCAGCTTGCTTTTTATAATATATGTAGGTGACAGAAGCATAATTGAGTTGTTCAAATGCATGAATATTAAAAGGAAACATGTAAGCACAAATCACCTTAAGGAGGAATGTTTGCTTTCAGTTACTGAAAAAAAGAGAAGAGAGGATTTCTATTTCAAATAAATGCTGAAAATGTAGCTTTGATCACAGTATATACATTATATAATCAGATATCAGCAAATCAGGAACTTTTCTGCTCAATCTGAATGGCTCAACAGTAGAGAGATGTCCATCAGGTAGGAATAATTTATTCAGGTATTCAAAAATCTCTCTTACAGCACATAATTAGTGCTTCATCTCATCACAGCAGATGGATTGGTAACATCTGCTGCAGAACGTGTCATGATTTAATTTACCTGATTGCTTGTTGCTTAATATTTGTTTTGTTTTGTTTTCCAGGGCGGTTGATCTTATCGAGGCTTATCCAGAAAACCAAATTACAGGTTACAGGTTGTTACCATAGGTGGAGGAACAATGATCTTTCGCTGGGTGTTAATAGGAAGGACTCACATTGAAATGAGCAACTGCTGTGAGTGATGCAGGATGAAATTGGACATAATGAGACATTTCTTTCATATATCAATCGCTCTCCTCACTCCCGTCAGATGAGCAGCGTTTCTGTGATCACTGGTGTAAATGCAATGATAATGAGTGTCAGTAATAGTGATGAGACAGATGATGAGATCTCACCGTTAGAAGAGTCTGAGCAGGCAATCAGTTCTATATAATGACATGCTTCACGTCACGACATAAACATGGTTCTGACTCAATGAATGTCTCGAAGACAGCTGATGGCTCTAAGACGTGGATGAGGAACACGTTCAAGTCATATTTCATCCAAAAATATATATTTTTATTTTGCATTAAAGGGGACATATCATGAAAATCTGACCTTTTTTGTGTTTAAGTGATATAATCGGGTCGCCGGTGCATCTACCAACCCAGAAAATGTGAAAAAGGACAATCCAGTAACTTTGTTTCAGCAAGCCTTTTTCTGCAAGCATGTGAAAAATGAGCCACTCTGATTTTGCTCCCCTTGTGATGTAGGAAGGGGATCTTATTCTAATATACTAACGCCATGGCAAAAGTTGTAGCAAAGCATGCTAACTGTGCACAGATGATCACTGAACACTATTTAGAGTCTCGTTAGCTTGGATTGCCTGCAAAGTTGACCCTGGCAAACTTGATTGCTAAAAAATGAGCGTTTCTGTCCGTGCGATATTTAGGAAAAAATATTAGACCATTCACAGCATTTGATAGCAATCATAAACGTTAGCCTGGTGTGTATGGCTCTGTTTGGGAATCAGGTACGCTATGTATAGTGGGCGTCCATACGGGTTTTGAACGAAAGATGAACATGACGGCACATGCAAGTCAATAAGTTGAATCAACTCCACAGCAACTACATCAATTTATCCACTAACCATTCAGAAACGTTCACTGATGCTCCAGAAGGAAACACAATGCATTAAGAACTTTTTGAATTTGAAGATCAAGGTAAATTGTACTTAATTTGTCTTCAGGGAAACATGTAAGTATCTTCTGTTGTTCAAAAAATGCTCGAAAACTGAAGAATCTGCAGGAGCTGGAGGATTTTTCTAAAGAACAGAGCTCAGTTTAACTGCTCAGGAAAAACAAGAGACTCATGAACAACCATCACAAAACATAAAAACAGTTGTAGATCATCCAAGTAACAACATACAGTATAAGAACCAATGGTTCACAAACTTTTGAACGGGGTCATTTTAATAAATTCATTTTTTTTTTGTCTTTTGAATTATGTGTAAACATCTTTTATGTAAAATATCTTAATCAGGACTGTACTAAATAAAAAATATCATGCATTTTGTATGATCTCTCTTATTTTGTTAACATTTTTCACGTTTTCACAGATTCTGCAAGGGGTTCACAAACTTTCAAGCGGCACTGTATGTATATATATATATATATATATATATATATATATATATATATATACAAACATGTATATATTAAGAACCATTCAGAACCATTTTGATTTTTTGCATCTTTTTTTTTTTTTTTTTTTTTTTGCATATTTGCATGGACCAAACTTCATATAACAAAGTTTGGTAACACATAATTAGACGTTCACTCACCTAGAATAGTAGTTTCACCACTGCTGTCAATAAGACTTATTGAATCTGGAACGTAAATCACTGAAGACACAGACAGAGAGCACAATTAGAACAGACCCTTCAGCCTGTAGTAAATACATCCTGTCATGTGACATTCCAGGCATCATTTAGCATTCGCACAAAACCGCTGATACATCAGCTTTGCGCAAGAACAGTCTGAGTCGAGCTCCATGATAAAGAATTATGATCGTTCAGCCTTTTAAAATAATGAAATGTTCGTTTTTTTGTGTGCGTCGGCTTAAAAATGAAGCATGAGGCTCATTATTTTGTAAAAACCTTCAAATTGAGCAGCTTGCAAACCACGCATACTGATTCTCCAGATTGCAATTGGTGAAAAAGATTGATTCATGCATTATTGTGTTTGAATGCTTATACAAACTACCAACATGAGAAATCCCTGCCTGAGGAAAATGCTTAGTGAGAGAACATTTTTAAAGGATACTTTGCTTTCCATAGCCAATTTTGTTTTTATATTTCATCATGTTAATATACTGATGACTTTTCCATTAACATTGTTTTATATTATATATATATATATACAGTGGGTATGGAAAGTATTCAGACCCCCTTAAATTTTTCACTCTTTGTTATATTGCAGCCATTTGCTAAAATCATTTAAGTTCATTTTTTTCCTCATTAATGTACACACAGCACCCCATATTGACAGAAAAACACAGAATTGTTGACATTTTTGCAGATTTATTAAAAAAGAAAAACTGAAATATCACTGTCACAGACACGTCAGGTTCCAACGTCACCCAATCACAGCGCGCACCTTCTCCAGAGTACTGATCACCGCCACCTGCACCTCATCACTCATCTCATCAACAGCACCATAAAACACACACGCACACAGCACTCCACGTCCGGTCTCGTTCCCATACCCTCAATGCTATGCTTACCTCAAGGACTCCTCTTCGTATACTCACCTGTCTCCAGCGTGTCCCTTCCTTCTGTGTGCCTCGTCTGCTGTGTGAGTGTGTCTCCGTCAGCTCCCAAGTTGTCCAGCGATCTCAAAGCTCCAGCGTGTATCTACCTGCAAAGAAAAGGACAGTAAATATACCTCACATTACCTGCTCAAGTCTATCTGCAACCAGTTCACTCACCTGTGTGATTCACCCTGCTCTACTGTGGTCTAATAAACAAACTGTTACCCGTTACATCTGTGTCTGTCTCCAGTCTACTGTAACAATCACATGGTCCTAAGTATTCGGACCCTTTGCTGTGACACTCATATATTTAACTCAGGTGCTGTCCATTTCTTCTGATCATCCTTGAGATGGTTCTACACCTTCATTTGAGTCCAGCTGTGTTTGATTATACTGATTGGACTTGATTAGGAAAGCCACACACCTGTCTATATAAAACCTTACAGCTCACAGTGCATGTCAGAGCAAATGAGAATCATGAGGTCAAAAGAACTGCCTGAAGAGCTCAGAGACAGAACTGTGGCAAGGCACAGATCTGGCCAAGGTTACAAAAAAATTTCTGCTGCACTTAAGGTTCCTAAGAGCACAGTGGCCTCCATAATCCTTAAATGGAAGACGTTTGGGATGACAAGAACCCTTCCTAGAGCTGGCTGTCTGGCCAAACTGAGCTATCGGGGGAGAAGAGCCTTGGTGAGAGAGGTAAAGAAGAACCCAAAGATCACTGTGGCTGAGCTCCAGAGATGCAGTCGGGAGATGGGAGAAAGCTGTAGAAAGTCAACCATCACTGCAGCCCTCCACCAGTCAGGGCTTTATGGCAGAGTGGCCCGAGGGAAGCCTCTCCTCAGTGCAAGACACATGAAAGCCCGCATGGAGTTTGCTAAAAAACACCTGAAGGACTCCAAGATGGTGAGAAATAAGATTCTCTGGTCTGATGAGACCAAGATAGAACTTTTTGGCCTTAATTCTAAGCGGTATGTGTGGAGAAAACCAGGCACTGCTCATCACCTGTCCAATACAGTCCCAACAGTGAAGCATGGTGGTGGCAGCATCATGCTGTGGGGGTGTTTTTCAGCTGCAGGGACAGGACAACTGGTTGCAATCGAGGAAAAGATGAATGCGGTCAAGTACAGGGATATCCTGGACGAAAACCTTCTCCAGTGCTCAGGACCTCAGACTGGGCCGAAGGTTTACCTTCCAACAAGACAATGACCCTAAGCACACAGCTAAAATAACGAAGGAGTGGCTTCACAACAACTCCGTGACTGTTCTTGAATGGCCCAGCCAGAGCCCTGACTTAAACCCAATTGAGCATCTCTGGAGAGACCTAAAAATGGCTGTCCACCAACGTTTACCATCCAACCTGACAGAACTGGAGAGGATCTGCAAGGAGGAATGGCAGAGGATCCCCAAATCCAGGTGTGAAAAACTTGTTGCATCTTTCCCAAAAAGACTCATGGCTGTATTAGATCAAAAGGGTGCTTCTACTAAATACTGAGCAAAGGGTCTGAATACTTAGGACCATGTGATATTTCAGTTTTTCTTTTTTTTTGTAATAAATCTGCAAAAATGTCAACAATTCTGTGTTTTTCTGTCAATATGGGGTACATAAATGAGGGAAAAAAACGATGATTTAAATGATTTTAGCAAATGGCTGCAATATAACAAAGAGTGAAAAATTGAAGGGGGTCTGAATACTATATATATATATATATATATATATATATATAAATCATATACTGCATTAAAAATCATATAATAGAAAAATCCTGAAGATGAAGTTTTCTGAGTTTTGCCAGCTTTTTCCTCACATTTTTTACAGTGTAATTAGCAACACATTGAGGCCTACACAACTTTCAAACTTCAAATAACTTTCAAACCCTTTTAAACTGTCAAGTCAACATTCAGACTTTGTTGAACTTTAATTTCTAAGTTCTTGTGAGACGGGTCACTTTCAAACATGATCAACTCGCACTACTGAAATGTAATGTATTTTTGTAAATTTATGTGCTCAAAAAGTCATTTCAGCATATCGACAGACCATAAACCTTTCCTCTGCCAAACTATATTTAACTCCATTATAGTCGGCCAGGCATGTATGAACTATCTGAAGGGCAGAAAGCAGAGAAGAGATCTCCATCAAGGGTGGCTAATAAATCAAAATGAGCGACAGCACACCTTCATTCTCTCTAAGCTTGACGAATGCGCTCTAATCTGGTTTCATGTCGTTTTCTCATTCACATGAACCCCGCATTCTGCCAGCGCCATCTGCGATCCTATGGATAAAGAAAGGGCCAAATATAATTTCTGGAGGTTTATGAGCTTTTCGAGCTCTGCGCTTCTAGTTGACACAAGCATGCCGGTCTTTTGATTATCATCACTGGATGTATGAAGATACGAAGAGATCTGCTCTCAAGGACGAAGAAAGTGCAGAGAACAGGCTTTCCAAACACGTCCTTCCTTCATGTTCTGTGGAGCTGATGCATTTTCTGTGTCTGTCGCCCTGAGATAGAATGTAAAGAGACGATTCAGCCTGAAGGCTGTTTTTATCTTTATTACAGGAGAGTTCTGCCAGATTCACTGTTTGTCTGCTTTGTCCTGAACATCCAACAAAACAGCCTTGAATTGAAGCTCATGGAAATGTAACAGAGAATATGGCTCGGGAAATCGATCGCAGGGCCTGCATGGAGAAACAGCAGGTCTTATTTCTGAAAGCAAGTTTCTGGTTTGTCATTCTCTGTCATATTCACTGTCACTATAGTCTCAGTCTCAGACGGACCGCAGATGCAAGGGTTTTCAATCTTCTAGATGCCACAGACCGTTAAATATGATCATCCTTGTGTGAGAGACCCCCATCCTAAAATTTAAAGACATTTTATTAACACAATACACTGAAAAAAATCATTTCAATCTTAAATGAGTTTATATTAAGTTACATTATATATTTTTTCTGCTTACTATAGTAATGTAGGCCTACTGTTAAAATATATTTTTTATTATTTTATTTATTTATATTATTCACCTTTTTATTTATTTTAATCTAGAATATTAAATAGATTAATAACTAATATATTTTTATTTTAATCAAATTTTTATTTACTTACTTTAATCATATTATTTCATATTATTAATCACCATGTTTTACTCCTGATTCTTTCCATTCGCATACGTCAACACGTCTGTTTATGAAGTTTATCCAGTCAGTTCTTCCTTGACGTGAGTCTAAAGCCGCATTTCCACCAAAACTACCTGGAACAATTTGTCCCAGTAACTTTTTTTCCCCCAGACCTGTTGCTGTCTGCGTTTCCATCACGGTCTAAAGTACCGTGAAGATTAGTCCGTTGACATTGGACTGCGCTTAACTTTCAGTTCCTGCTGGATTTTGTTCTCATTTAAGCTTAATAAAGCCTGAACCTCGTTGTTGGTCCATTGGTCGTATTTTTTAACTGATTCGAATTACAAAAAACTCTTACTGCACACACCGCAACAGACTTTTCAAAGTGGTGGTTGAAATAAAATGCTGCGTGTCAATCAAAATACTGCATGAACTCAACCACTCCCAAAAGTTCCTGAACTTCGAAAAAGTACTACCTTGTGAGCAGGGACTTTCTGAGGGGGAAATTTTTTACCCGGAACTTCATTTAGACCTTGGTTCCTGCGGTTGAAACATACCGTGTACCACCCTACGTTCCCTAGATCCTGGGGAACTTTCCTGCGGTGCAAACACAGCTTAAGTCTCTCCCCTATCTAATGCCATCTAATTTTAGACTGTCAATTTCGTCAACCAATCAAATTATTCCATTTGTACCTGTTGGGTGTTCATATATGTTTTGGCAACTGTTCTTCTAACCCTAATTGATGGAGTGTGTAGCTTTTCATTTTTTAAACAACCATGTAGGAAGACACACCATAGCCATATTCCAGGATGACAATGTCCAGATTCATCAGGCTCAAATTGTGAAAGAATGGTTGGGAGGGAGCATGAAGAATCATTTTCAAACATGAATTGGTTACTTAAATTCATTGAAAGTTTTTGGGATGTGCTGGAGGAGACTTCTAGAGTGCTCACCTCTTGCATTGCCAATACAAGATCTTGACCAAACATTGATGCACCTCTTGATGGAAATAATGTTACGGCTGGTGGTGTAGAGATGAGGCAGATCACGGATTTCACTTTAATGAACACAAAGGTAGAGTACACCAAACTAGCTCTTAACAAACAGAGAACGGACCAGGAGTGAATGGAGTGAGTGCGATATAAAGGGAGTGCTGACAATAGAGTCCAGGTGCAGGTGATCCGTTATGATGGGGAGATGACGACGGAAGTGAGTGCAGGTGTGGAGAACAGGAGGATCATGGGAAATGGAGTCCAGGGGAACAAGGGATCTGTGACAGTGCCTCCCCCTCCCGGTAGGCGGGTGGGCGCCCTGGAGACCTCAAGCCAGAGCAGGGGGAGGAGCAGACTGGAGTGGAGGTCTCCAGAGCGGGCTCAAAAGCCATGGCGGGTCAGGAGCCGAAGGCGGCCATGGCGGGTCAGGAGCCGAAGGCGGCCATGGCGGGTCAGGAGCCGAAGGCGGCCATGGCGGGTCAGGAGCCGAAGGCGGCCATGGCGGGTCAGGAGCCGAAGGCGGCCATGGCGGGTCAGGAGCCGAAGGCGGCCATGGCGGGTCAGGAGCCGAAGGCGGCCATGGCGGGTCAGGAGCCGAAGGCGGCCATGGCGGGTCAGGAGCCGAAGGCGGCCATGGCGGGTCAGGAGCCACCGAGGCCTTGATGTCGTCGAGCCCAGGAAACGCCGAAGGACCGGTGGGAGATGGCGGAACTAGAGGCTCCGCCGACCGAAGCGCAGCCGGGGCTCCAGAAGGCTGCAGTGGAAGCAGGATGACAGCCAACAAAACGAACACCGGGGGAGAGAGGAGGCCAACTGAAACCGAGGGACGGAGTGACGGAGCGGAGACGGAGGAGTGCAGTCCAGAGGGAAGGGCAGGCTGACGAGTGACCAAGGTGTGAGTGGAGGCAGGATGGAGACTGGTGATACTGGTGGACTGATGGGCAACGGTGGAGCAGAGGGAGGTTGGAGCCGGGGTGAAGGTAATTGCCCAGAGGTCCGAGGTGGAGATCTGGGCAAGGGGGCTTGAGGTGGAGGTGCAGTGTGGACACAAGTGGGAGGAGGCGGGAGAGGGAGGCAGGGAGGGAACACAGTCTTTGGAGGAGAGGAGAAAAAAGTTCAAAGTTTGTGGTTGGAGCAGCTGGCTCGGCGGCGGCTGGAGCGGCTGGCTCGGCGGCGGGAGTGGCTGGCTCGGCAGCGGCGGCTGGAGCGGCTGGCTCGGCGGCGGCGGCTGGAGCGGCAGGTTTGTGACAGGCTGGGGCTTTTTTCTTCCTCCGCCTTCTGGACTTAGTAGAGGAGTGAGGGTCCAGCATAGTACAGGCAAGAAGTTCGCTGGAGGGGTATGCGGAGGAAGACGGTGGCTGACTGACTGGCCCGGCCAACCGTGTTTCTGGATGGACTAGAGACAAACACCCATCCTGAACCCAATCAACATAGAATTTGGAGTCATTTAACCATAAAATGGAATTGATAGTTTCGCTTAAGGAGAAACGATAATCGGGTTCATCAAAACGGATGGTGTCATCATCTAGTCCATCCAGAAACAGGGAGATCAAACATGCTTCAGGCCAGTCAGACAAAAAAAGAGAGCTCAACGAACTCCTCCACATACCTCTCCAGCGAACGACCAACCTGTAGGAGCCCGATGAGGCGATCGCCGGTGGACAGATAGGTGAGAGGCATTGGAGGAGCAAGAGCCAGGGAGCTGGGGAAAGTCTCCATATTCTTGTGGAAATCCAACGGTATTGGTCCGTTCTTCTGTTACGGCTGGTGGTGTAGAGATGAGGCAGATCACGGATTTCCACAAACATATAACACTTTAATGAACACAAAGGCAGAGTACACCAAACTAGCTCTTAACATAAACAGAGAACGGACCAGGAGTGAATGGAGTGAGTGCAATATAAAGGGAGTGCTGACAATAGAGTCCAGGTGCAGGTGATCCGTGATGATGGGGAGATGACGAGGGAAGTGAGTGCAGGTGTGGAGAACAGGAGGATCATGGGAAATGGAGTCCAGGGGAACAAGGGATCTGTGACAAATAACATCACAACATGTATTTCCATCAAAAGGTGCATCAGTGTTTGGTTGTTTAAGAAACGAAAAGCTACACACTCCATCAATTAGGGTTAGTAGAACTGTTGTCAAATATAAAACATGCTAGAAACATAATAATCACAACAATAATGATCCAGTCATTGACTCTTAAGCATTTGCCTTCTTAAATCTAAACAGTGACTTTTTTCTTTTTTTTTGGCAGGGCAGTGCATATATTACACACAATTTTATGTCACAGATATAAATAATGTTTCTCAACCTGTCAAATGATTCAAAGCCTAATTTTCTTTCCAACACAGACTGATGATTGAACCTGATTATCTAATAGATTTGGTTATCATATTATTTTTTTGAAGTTCATATTGTTGTCAAACCTCCACATAAAGAGATTGTGAGAACTGGTCTGATGTCATGGCACCAGTCTTTTGTCCATCTGGGGATTTAATGAGGCTGGAAGAGGCCTGTCGGTGCCAGCCTGCCCACCCCGGGCCCCCATCACTCTCCGGACGCCCGTGATGACTCTGCAGCCCTCCTCGTGAGACGTGATTGAGCTCATGCGGTGAGTTCAGATGAGACAGTCTGCCGCACACATGCTCAGATGTGAGAGAGGCATTAAAAGGATGCAGTTTTCAACAGATTATTTTCTGACGTACTATTATTAATGTGAGTGTGTTTATCTGGTAAAAGAGCCTTGAATAAAACTTTTACACTGTTCACAACTAATTAGGGGTGTCACGATATTCAATCCGAACTGAAAAACCACAATACTCTCATGGCGTACCGAACATGCCCCACTGAGCCCTGGCCCATTGGATCTACAGCGTTGTAGCCTCACCACCACGAATCACAATAAGCTCCACGTTTTGTTACATCTTCTTGTTAAGAAACACTTAACACAATAAGTGTTGTCCATTTTATCACGAAATCCAAACAAAAAATGCCGTTTTGATGCTCTTCAATGTGGCGTGAGTGACAGACCACTGTACAGGCGCCTCATTTCAAGCGGCAGCGCTGAGCGGGAGTGAACGCGATCATCTCTTCCTCTTTAACAAATAAACATGAATGAACATCTGAAGGTATGTTGAAAGATACAGTACAACTTACTGAAAGTATAATATCTCGTGCAATCACCCTGTGTCACGTAGCATTTACTGTACCTCAAGCTAGCTTGTTAGTTCGCCAGAGAAATAAACTCTCGCTAAATATATGCACTATATTAGTCTATATATTTATTATATTTTACTTAACTAGTTAGTGATGTCTTGATTATTTAATGTATGTTTAAAAAAACATGTCATGAAAATGACAGCCACTTTGTAAATGATTATATTTCAACAACGAATTGGAGTAAAAACATTTAGAAGTGAATGCAAAACCTGCCTTATGTGCAGTTTACAAGTTTGCATACAATTTGTTATTTGAGTGTTGATTATTATATCAAAAATCAAATATAAACTGAATTTAGGCTAATAGATTGGGATTTTTTATTATTATTATTCTTAAGAAACTTTTAATTATAATTGAATTTATTTAAAGACAGAGACACAATTTGTTCGGTAAACTACTGTTTCATAAAAAAAAAAAAAAATAAAAAATTGTTTAGTTTCTGCACCTGCTGTACCAAAATGCTGGGTTAAAACAACCCAAGTTGGGTTGAAAATGGACAAATCCAGCAAATGGGTTGTTTTAACCAAGTGGTTGGGTTAAATGTTTGCCCAACCTGCTGTGAAGTTTTATTGAACTCAACTATTGTTTAAAAATTACTATAAGGCTGTCTTAAAAAATCTGTTAGAGGCAAATTTTGGGTTCATTTTAAGCAAGCAATACAGTCATTTTTTAAACAATAGTTGAGTTAAAACTACCCAGCAGGTTGGGCAAACATGTAACCCAACCACTGGGTTAAAACAACTCATTTGCTGGATTTGTCCATTTTCAACCCAACTTGGGTTGTTTTTAACCCAGCATTTTTTAGAGTGTACCGAACCAAAAGTGACTTCAAAACTGAGGTACGAAACTGAATCGTCAGTTTTGCGTATCGTTACTCCCCTACATAAAATGCAAGCTGTTGTTGATCACTTTACAAATTTTAGTGGGTTTTTCTTATATGCATGCATGCTGCTTTCAGCCATTTAACACATTTTACCATGTTAAAATCCATTCTGCAGTGGATTTGCAGAATGCGAATGCATTTTAAATGCAGTTCAGATGTGTTTTCCTGGATGTCACCACTTTAATTTTAGCATGTTGATGTTTGTGTTTAGAGCACAAACACCTTATAACATGTTGTTAACTTGAGAATTTTGTCATGTAGTTCTTCTGACAGACAGTTTCTTCATGTGGTTTTTACAGTATGTAGTCCCAGATCCACTTTTGCCTAGAGGTCCATGAAATATTAATTCCAGACAAAATGGTGCTGTTTGTATTAAATCTCCTCAGCATAATGTATTTGCATATTAGAGACCTACATAGGGCCTTCGCTGTCTACTGCACTTGTGATGTATGCAGTTTCTTTATTTAATCCACCTTCCCTCTTTATCACATCACATCACAGGACATATGCAGCATCCATTACAGGAATTTATAATGTATATTTGATAAAGCACTTGAATTCTTCAGTAAAATGTGTTACTTCAGCTAAAGTGGGACTGCTTTGCTAAGTAAAGGAACTTCTGGTTTTGCGTAACACTTTCTGTGAATTTGTAGAAGTCATCTCCATTTAAATAGTATTTTACTGATAGTAACGTACTTCCGTGTTGCTCCCTTATATCTTTGAGCAGACACAAAAGGTTTTTAAAAGTTTACGGGATGTTTTAGGGGCTGGCTGAATGATTGAATCATATTTTGATTATTTTGTGAGATATGACAAACATTTAAAATCATACATTCCTGCTGTTTATTTACTGAGGCTAAAAGAACAAAAATGCATGAAATCTCTTTGAAACAGCAGTTCTGATGTTGAACAGGGTGAGCAGAAACACTAGTCAGCAATGCAATGTCTCCAAATGAAGTCATGTTTTGCCAATGCTAAGTGTTTTCACGTAGGGACCAGGTCATTAAATTAAAATTCCCAAAATATTAAATTATTCTTTTGTAATTTCTAGCTGTCAAAAAAGTTATAAGACTGTGAACTTCAATTTTAATGCACTTTATAAGCGAGCCGCTCCATGAATTTAAGGTGAAGCAGTACGTATTTATTGAACAAAATCGCAGCCTTTTGCAGTTTAATAATCGCCCGAGGCGTATTGGGATTTTTATTGCAATTTGATGGAATAATCATTGAATTTGACAAAGATTCTAAGCTTTATGGAATCAAATCTTGAGTTTGGTTTAATATCCAGGAGTTATTTATGTGGAATAATCTGTATTTATTACATTTGGATGGACCGAAATTCTGATCACAATGTAAGATTTCACAGAGACACTGCTGCAATATTATTTTTCAGTTTTTTTCCACATCAGTCTATTGATAATAATACTAATAAGTTTAAATAAACAGTCTAAATATACTAAATGAGCTCCTGACTTTGGCTGTCATTGGCTGGCGTGATTGTTTTAAAAAATCTCCATCAAATGTCACTCAGAAGGGGGCATCCACAAGCCCTTAATCTGATTAAAGCCATCTGTTGTTTGCTTACTTTAAGTATATCATTTTAATGTTAGTGATAGCACTGATCCATTTAGCACAATATTTGAGTCTGACTTGTTGAGATTAAATCGTCTTAGCTGTCGCGCGCAGGAGTGCAAATGTTTGTCCTTGGTTGATGGAAGTAAAGCTGACACTCAAGCCAGTGACTCCTTGTGTAATGTCACCGAGTCCTTTCAGAGGAAAAAGCAATTAACATTTCAAATGGCAAACCGCATTAAAACCAAAAAGCAATTAATGTTTTAAATAACGGCGACCAGGGGGGCCAGAAATGGCACCTGCCGGTTCTTGTTAATGGAGACAGTCGTGCTGGGAGTCAAAGCCTCCTTGTTATTGTTTAGTTGAAAGCGATTTTTGTTTCTGTCCTGAGGCATTGAGAGACCGCCGAGAATAAACGGGGTTTAAATCAAAAGCATTGAAGATCTGCATCTGCAATATGATTGGAGAAGAGGACCAACGGTCTCTCACCTTTTCCTCAGCCAATGAGAGCTCTTCTCTCATTATTAACTCTACAATACAGCTTTTTCTTCTATTAATTGTGAATGCTAATTGTTATGCATTAAAATACTTAATTATAATTGCACCATTTCATTTTTATTAAAAATACATACTGAGTTCCGGAAACGATCTTTGTCATAGAATACGCATTCTACGCAGTGTTTGGCACTGACGTATTTAAACATGCATCAGAGATGATTCTCTCTTCTGCAGATCTTGCTAGAAAAACAAGAGAACAAGAACAAGCCCATAATAAAGTGAGATAAATCCAAATGCTTTATATTGAAAACAAGACCAAAATTTCACGACCCGAACCTGTCAACTTTAATAGCTTCATAAACTTGATCGCTTTATGGATCAAACCCAAACAACAAACCCAAAAATGATTAAAAAATGAAGTGCTTTGCGAAGCAGCCTAACAAACAGAAACAAGGTTGGTTTAGGTAAAATTGAAGAACATAAGTCTTACCGTAACATTGCTTTTATCAAAAATACCCGTTATTAAACATGCGAGATGCCAGAACTTTGCTATGGTTAGCTTGCTGTCAATCGTCGCAATTTTGGGACTGAGTCATGTTCCGTACACACATGGAACAATAATTTAGGGGATTTACTCCCGTATTTAAACGGGTTTGTCACTCCTAAAACTTTACAGGCTACGTTCACACTGTCAGTTTTTGGGATTGACAGCCGCATTTACTTAAAGCTGTGAGTCTCAAAATGTCCTTGGACATTCTGCTAAAACATTTTTTTTTTTACTCCTTTTGTATTTCAGAGAAAATAAAGAAAATATGGGATTGGAATAGCATGAGGGTAAGTAGTGACCCTTTTTTATACTGAACTGTTCCTTATTAATTACTCACCCTCATGTCATTGCAAATCCGTAAGACTTTTGTTCATCTTTGTAACACAAATGAAGATGTTTTTGATGAATTCTGAGAGCTTTCTGTCCTTTCATAGACTGCCTTTGCAACTGAAACTATGATGCTTCAAAAGTTCATAAAGAGATCGTAAAACTAATCCATATGAATTGAGTGGTTTAGTCCAAATTTTCTGAATTCAAGTCTAGTCACCTTTATTTATATAGCGCTTTTTACAATGCAGATTGTGTCAAAGCAGCTTTATGCTAGCCTGACTACGTCAGACTTCCTACTTCCGCTCAATTTCATTTCGCTTCTGTACTCAGTCTGATACAGCGTCAGAGCTTTCTGTTTGCCACCGGTCTGGAAACAGCCGGGCCAATCAACGAACAGAGGGCGGGCTGAGAGCCGTGACGTAGATGCTAAGCGCCGAGTTTTACATTGTAGGTTAGAGAAATCGAAAACCGAAACGACCGCGGAAATGGGAAACGAGACACGGGATGCAATTCGCTCTGTTATGGAGAACATTCAACTCTTTTTCAAACTGAAGCCAGAAGCTGAAGCTCGCATCATCATGGGCACGTTCAAGCTCACACCGGTGCGCAACGTTTTGCTACGTTTTCCGGGTTGAACGACATGTTTCCTGGAAACGGTCTGCAACGGTGTACAACGGGTTTGAGATACGTTTTCTCTTGTTTGGTGGGTGTGTCAGAAATGTCAGCCCAATCAGTGGCAAGATGTATATAAACCGCGCGGTATTAAAGAGACAGCTCGCACAATGGGTATTAACATAAAAATACTATACTTATATATTTTGCTATTGTATTGTGATGTGACACTTTAATAAACTTTTCTATAATCAGAGGAGAATAGTTGGTAAATATTACAATATCATATATATAGCACAACAACAGTGATCAGCAATATTGATAAGCCTAATACAAACAATAAAAATAATACAGATCAACACAGTCACGGAGGTAAGAAGTGGATTATCCTTCACCTGAAATGTTTGTCTTTTCATCATGAAGTGCAAGTCAAATGTTGTATAACAATAATAGAAGTTTCCACAAATCCCTTCACTCGATTTGGATGTTCTCTTTTATTCTGGACGGCAAGGGCAGTGACTGTAACATCGAGCGTATTTTGCTGTATTAAACACGTATTTATACCGACTTCATCAAGCTCCGAAAATTCTTCAAAAAGAACACAAAGAATGGCCTTCTCAGCTGCCATAGTTGCAACTCCTGCGTCATCAGAACGGGGTGTTCAACGCACCACCGTTTCCGTTTAAAAAACGTTTTGCAACGTTTTGTCGGGGCTGAACGCAGCCCATGTGTTTACAACAGGTTTACAGTGGAAGTTCAATCATAGATTTGAGTTCGATGCATGATGTCTGTGCTTCGATGCGGCTGTACAGGCGCATAACATACGTCATAACTAAACGTTGATTGGCTTACGGGTAACCAATGATTTTAAACTTCAGACAAGCGCCCCCTAGCGAGAGAGAAAACACTTCTCTATTATGCCATTCCAGACTCTGTCTACGAAGCAAAGTGAAGTAGCAGAGTCTGGTATTACCAGGCTAGCTTTATGCTGCGTTCACATCGAACGCGTCTGGGGCGTCAAATTCGCGTCAGACGCGTGTAGTTGGACGCTTGAACATTTTGAAGTCAGACGCTTCAGACGCGAAAAATTGTACGCGAGAAAGTGTAACGCGCAATATGGCGGAATAAGTCCCGCCTTCTAAATAAGAGCCAATCGCCGACTGGTAAAGTCATCGCGTCACTTCAGCGGCCGTTAGAATCACCGGTTTCTATAGAAACAGTCAGACGCGCGCCTCCAAAGAGACGCGCATTTAGGTCTGCGCATGCGCATTAGCTTGATCCAGCCTGAAAATTTTTTTTTTTGTCATGATTCGAGCGTTTAGAAACTACATTTATGAGCCGGTTGTTGTTAGATTTCATTGGTGATTTCAAATATGAAATTTAATCGTAAGGTTGGCGAACAGTTTTGGAGAATTTGATGTTTCCCCATTCAAAGAGATTGCATGATGCCCAGGATGCCCGAGAGGCGTTTCAAAGATGGCCGCCGAGTGAAATTACTTGTCTTAAAGGGACTTTGGGCCACACACAGCGACTATAGAGTACCTCAGGGATGACGTGTTTTTGTAGGCCAACATGGAAGTTAGCGGCGCACGGGTTCCCTCGGTTGAAAGCCTATGCATTTTTCCCATAGACTTTTGGAAAATAGCAGAAAATAAGCTCTGTGTTTAACAAAGGGTTATGACACTTACACGTTTTTTCTATCAAGATAATCTTTACAAGTTAAAACAACATTTATACATTTTGAAGCCTAAATAAAGCTAACAGTAGGCTATAAACGGACTATAGCACACCATGGTCGCGGATCAACGTCGTCACCACCAAGCTGTACTTAAAAAACTATGTTATTTAAAAACATGCTCGCTGATTATGATCTGCGCTGTGTATGAATACTTATCCACTTTTTCATAAGAAATGCTGTCCAAATGTCCTGTTTGTCATGATGACGTCTAAAGTCCCTGCCAAAGGAAGTAGTCCCTTTTAGCACTTTGTTAGCACCCGCCGTTTTTAAGACACAGTAAAGGTTTAAAAAATCACAAGCGGGTTATAACTGGTGTGTTTTATGTCATAGATCAAAACGTGAAAACGTCTAGACGCGCGTTTACATTGACTTAACATGTAAATCAGATGCTCCAGACGCCCCAGACACGTTCGGTGTGAACTCAGCATAACAGTGATAACTGGTATATAATTTTGGCTGCACAGCAGCTCTTAAAGAAAATGGTGTCAATGCAGGCAGATGCAAAGCACTGTTGAATATCAAATGTCAAGTGTCCCCAACTAAGCAAGCCAAAAGTGACAGCGGCAAGGAACCCAAACTCCAACAGGTGACATCAGGTGGCAAATAGGTGTTAAAATGGAGAAAAAATCCTTGGGAGAAACCAGGCTTAGTCGGGGGGCCAGTTATCCTCTGGCGAACAGTGCTTTGTTACGACTCAGGTAGCTATCATAAGTCCGATAGGATCGCAACATTCAAAGTATTTATTCCAGTTCCATCCAGTTGAGGATCGTATTCATCACGCCGGTATGGACGGTTTGTTGAGGAGCTGTGCCACTGATTGTCGAAGAGACACGATCACTAATATGATGAACAGATTGAATTTAGGCTTTTGTTCACATAAACATTCATCAACTCACACATCAGTTGTGATAAACTAACTCAAGAATGTTTGCATGACGTGCAAGAAGCAATCAAGATTTATTCTCGTGTCACACAGCTATTTGAGCTACCGGAAGAGGTTTTTTCTCGCAGGTCAAGCGGTTTCAGTTGAGCTTTTGTTTATGTTCACTGATCAATGGTTATTCTTACGGGTTTGGAACGACATAAGGGTGAGTAATTAATGACAGAATATTCATTTTTAGGGGTGATCTAACCCTTTAAGTAGGCAACAGTCATTAGTTATGTTTCCAACCACCTATTTTTATGCACATTTTGGGATATCGCATAAAAAAATAAAAAAATAAAAAAAAACAATGAATGGAAATGCCAAGATGCACATAAATTCTATGAAAGCATTCATAAACTAAGCTGGAAACATTTATCAAAAAATCCCCCAGTGTGCAACAAAATACTCATGTGACTGGATGACTGGACCAACCAGCAGACCAATTTCATTGCAAGGCATCTCTAATGTTGGTTTGATCAAATGCTGCTTGAGCCAAAACCTGTCATCAGACTGATTTGGTATAGGCTAATTTCCTCCCAGAAGTATTTCACATGATTGTGTTCCCAATCACCAGGCATCCGAATGCAACATATCATGACTGCATTTAATGTGTTTTGTCTGCGCGCTCAGAGGCACAAGTCATTTATGATGTAGGAAAACAGCTACAGTTTCTTCCCCGATTGCAGTTTTTATTACAGATATGTTGTACCAATTTCCCAGGAAGTGACCATTTTCTTCTCTGGAACACATGGGATGAAAACTCTGCTTTTTTATTCCAATTTCGCGCATACAGTAAGTTAAATCCGCAACTTTGAATGGAAACAGTTATTTACAGCAGGATTTGAGCTGTAAGAAGCCCCGGCCGCTCCAAACATTGTGTTAATCTGTGAATAAGCCCACTGGGTTTTGTTAGCCGTGTCACTCGTCTCTGGAGGGCTCGTGTGAGTGGGGTGTAGCGTTTTCCCATCAAGCGCGGTGAACAGGGCTTTCCCCCGGGTCATCTCGTACAGTGATACTCTAAAACTGAGAAGAATTCATCAAAGGCTTCCCGCAGCACACAGCCATTTAGATCCCGCTGTGGGGAATTGTTTTTGAGCTATTTTTGTAGAGGAAATGCACGCCTCTTTCCCAGGACTGGAGGAGATGAACCGGGACTCAACATGGACAGATGGGGTTGATGAAGAAGGGGTTTGAGACTGTATTTGATGAGGAAAGTTGGTTCAGAGGTGGAGCAAATTATGAAGACATTTATTTTTATTTGTTAAAGGGTTTGTCATATTGTTTTTACTTTACATCACAGTCCTTGTCTGGCTATCACTAGACCAAGCTCAATTTAAAATTGAACATTGGTCTGGGGAGTTTGCTATGTATTTCCTACTGCACAAGAGGCGTGATCAACGAGCATTATTCACGCAATTGGATAGTCCTTCAACCAATCAGATCAACGATCCGGGTGACGTACTTTTGCAGAGCGACGCGAAAACTCCAGACAGGTTTAGTTTGTATTGGTTTGTAGCATTGATCAGAGGTTTGCAGAAGCAGCAATGGCATCAAGAGATTTTTGCAGGTTGTGCAAAAAAACATGAAAGTGAGTGATATTTACACCCAGTCGAGCAATTTGTTTGCTAAACTAAAGAAGTCATTTAGCATCGTTGAGAGGTTAAAAGGAGTTGGATTGACGGTCGTGCGAGAGACGTCATCGTGTTATACCCGCCCAGAGCCAGAGAAAGAGCTCTGTGCCCGCCAATAGCGAGCAACGTGGATAAGCCAGTCTGTGATTGGTTCCCGCAAAAGTGTAACAGATGCAGCAGAAATGAATGTATGGGTTTCCAGACTGAGTTGTGGGGCGAAATCAAATCGCCGCCAGATCAGGCTGGACACCATGAAATCAACTTTTTGAAACTTTTTATTTTTTTAATAGAGGTAGTTACTGTAAATAATTTATCTGTGCACATCTTTTTTTTTTTTTTTTTTTAATTCATGAGCCTCGTAATCTTTAATCAAAATAACTTCCCAGCGACATCTCTTCTCTTCTCTGATGATGAGGGCAGGGCAACCTGTCACTCACATGAGATCCCACAACCATCCAATCAATTCCCCATGGACAAAATCAAGTCCTGCCCTACATTTGTTCTTGTTTGAGAAGCAGTTTCACTCGGATATACGTCACAATAGAGAAGAAAAGACTATCGCTACTAAAGACTAGTTAGCAAGAAGGTCTGATTTTAGTATTGGCATTTATATGCTTGTTTGTTTTAAATGGGTCCTTGATTATGATTTCATTTTTTATCTTTAGTTAGACTGTTGCTGTTTGAGCATAAACAACATCTGCAAAGTTACAACGCTCAAAGTTCAATGCAAAGGGAGATATTTTCTTTTACAGAAATCGCTTTTTAAGGACTACAACAAATGGCTGGTAGGGACTACAACAAGCTTCTTCCCGGGTTAGTGACATCACTAACCCCCACATTTACATAAACCCCGCCCCTGAGAACACACAACAAAGGGGGTCAGGCCATGTTGGGCTGCTTTAGAGAAGAGGAAGAGTTGTTGTAGTAGAGGGTTGTTGTCATGCCGTCATTTTACACCGGACTGCTTCACAAACGAGGATCAATTCAACACTGGATTTGCACAAAAGATGAACATGACGGCACATGCTAGTGGATGAGTTGAATCAACTCCACAGCAACTACATAAATTTATCCACTAACCATTCAGAAACGTCCAGTTTCATTCTAAAAGTTGTAACTTCTTCCTGAGTCTCTCCATCAGTGTCGACTCCGGTTTGAACAATGTAAGGCTGAACACTGTTACTGACAATCCTCATTTTGGCTGCGTGAGATTCTCCAGTTTTGTTGTTGCTGAGCAACCGAAGCGCAAGCTGTTAAAGCTCCACCCTCTTTTGGAAAGGGGGCGGGGAGCAGCAGCTCATTTGCATTTAAAGGGTCACGGCGTGTTTTTTCTCACATCCAAATAGGGGCAAATTTGACAAGCTATAATAAATGATCTGTGGGGTATTTTGAGCTGAAACTTCACAGACACATTCTGGGGACACCAGAGACTTATATTACATCTTGTGAAAAGGGGCATAATAGGTCCCCTTTTACTGAATTTATTTTGTGTTCATGTTTTTATTTATTTTTTTATATTTCATTGCATTTTTCTGGAGTCTTAAAGGTGTGAAATGGACAATGAGATGAATGGTAGTCCTAACAGCTGGGTCCAATCCACATTGTCTTCAAAGGATGGTGTATTGAAAAGAAAGCATGTGCTTGAGGTTGGCTAAATGGCTAAAATGTATTCAAAAGTACAGATTCTTAATGGAAGTCATTTGACTAGTCAGATAAGTCCCATAAATGAGGTCCATTTTACAAGTAGATTGCTCTAAGCGGCTTGTGATTTATAGTTCATTTACATGGTTTAGGTATATGAACAGTCTTTGCACTTGTGCCTGTCCTGGGTATTATATTTCTGATTAGAAAACAGAGTTAAATGAAGCAATAGAGCAGTCGGGGCAAGCCTGAAACTCTGTTTTTGCAGTACAAACATGACGCAATGGATACATCACAGAGACGAATGTTAAGATTCAGGGCATGGAGAAACGGTTCAGCTGTGAACGAGATGAGACAGTGGCGAAATGACTTCAGCTAATCAAGTAAAAACAATCGGGCAACGGGCAATGATTCAGAGCAAAGTCGCTTTAAACTGTGAGAGGAACATTAAAAGTTTTTAGTGCACTACCATGGTGTCCTAGAGAGGCCCGAGCCCTGATTGCGGCTGTTATTGATGTACCAGCAGGTGTCAGCAAAGCAAATGCAAAGTAGGACACAACGTGCACCGCCCCAGCAGCTGAATAATTCATCCAGAGCACCATTATTAGTCAGCGCAGGTGGAAGGTCTGCGGGGAGATATGTGCAATTGATTGCTGTGCAAAACTTGGCTGCTTATAAACCGGTTAACTATGTGAATGCAGTGTGTGTTTTGGATTGCAGAGCGGTGTAGTGTGAATAAACAACAGAGAGTGAGATCAACCGTTCAGAGATTCATCCCTCCAGACACTCTCTTTCTCACTGCAGTTTTGTCTCAGCTCATTCTTTATCTCCCCATTCTTCCCCAGATCCTTGTTTCCATCGGATATTTAGCAGCTCTGTGTTTCTCCAGACTTTATAGCCATGATAAAGACCACAATGTTTGATGTTAGTGGTATTCTTATCGATACAATTCAACTCCTGTTAAAGATTCTTTAGTGTTTTTAGTGCCTGAATTTGCTGTGCAATTTAATGGGATAGTTCACCCAAAAAAGAAAATTCTTTCATTATATGGCAAAACGATCAAAACACGATTAGGAGTGGCCGATATGACCACAATCTTGTACAGTATAGAGTAATTTATTTCAAGATGGCGATACATATCTATATGGCAAGCCGTTTTGACTTTTAATCACTCCCAGTATATGAATTCTTGATATCAACAATTCAATTTTCACTAGTTAAAATGCTAATTATTGATATCAGATTTTTACTAGTAACAATGGCAATTTTTGATATGAAGAATTACATTTCCACTAGTAAAAGTGTTAATTGTTGATATCAACAATATTGTGATTTTTTTGGAATTTTTGGAATTAAGAATTAAATTCTACAATTCTTATCTGAAATTGTATTTTCACTGTTGATATCAAGCATTGATTTCTTACTAATTGAAATTCCAAGTACATATATCAGCTTTGTATTTCTTACTAGTAGAAATATAATTTTTGATATCAATAATTGCTTTGTTACTAGTTAAATATAAATTCCTGACATCTAGAATTCAATTGTCACTAGTTGAAATGTTAATTCTTTATCTTTAAATGTATTTCTGATATCAATAATTAGGAGGGTATTTTCAGATATCTAAAATGTCTTTCTTACTAGTAACAAACACATTAATGATATCAGAAATGAACATTGTCACTAGTGACAATCGAATTATTGATATTAAAAATGAACATTCGTAACACTATTTTAAGGTGACGTAGTTACACGTTACTACTATAGTAATAACAGTAAATTATGCATAATTACGAGTAACGAACCCTAAACCAAACCGCAATACATGTAGTTGATTAATATTACTCAATACTGTTGAGTAATTACAATGTAATATGTCACCTTAAAATAAAGTGTAACCTGAACATTTTAGCAATTCATTTGTTGATATCAAGAACTGACATTTGCTCAGTAACCACGTTATTATTGATATGAAAAATTATGATTTTTACTAGTAAGAATTGTATTTTTGATGTGAAATTGGAATTTCAACAAGTAAGAAATCTATTATCAACAATTGAATTTGAATGGCAGCCAATGGTGACATTTAACTTGTATACTTAAATATGAATTCCTGACATCTAGAATTCAATTTTCACTAGTTGAAATGTTAATTCTTGATATCTGTAAATGTATTTCTGATCAATAATTATAAGAATAATTTCAGATCTAAAATAGTAACAAACACATTAATGATATCAGAAATGAACATTGTCACTAGTGACAATCGAATTATTGATATCAAAAATGAACATTCGTAACACTATTTTAAGGTGACGTAATAACACGTTACTACATGTACTTACTATAGTAATAACTGAAAATGATGCATATAACAAGTAACGAACCCTAAACCAAACCCTGACTGTAACTCTATAGTAAGTACGTGTAGTTAATATTACTCAGTACTTATTTGAGTAAGTACAATGTAACTACGTCACCTTAAAATAGTGTAACCTGAACATTTTTACTTCACTGTACAAAAGAATTGTTGGTTTAACTTTAAAAAGTAAGTTAACTGGTTGCCTTAAAAAAATTTGAGTTCACTGAAATTAAAAATTTGAGTTAATACAATGAAGGCAATTGATTTAGTCAACAGAAACTCAAAACATTGTTATCTGAACCACATTAATTATTTAAGTTCATTTGACAAAAGGAAAAATGTTGTCATAACAAATCATGAAAATATTTTTTTACAGTGTAGTAGCAAAAGAACAGACATTTGCACTAGTAACCACATCATTATTTATATTTTAAAAAATGATTTTTACTAGTAAAAATTGTATTTTTGATTTATGAAATTGGAATTTCAACTAAGAAATCAGTTCTTGGTATCAACAATTGAATTTGAATGGCAACCTATATATGGTGACATTTAACTAGTGAAAATACAATTACAGATATCAAGAATTATAGTTTTTACTAGTCGAAATTTAATTCTTGATATCAAGAATTCATATTTCTGCAAAAGATGACATCAAGAATATGTTTTTTTGATATCAAGAATTAACATTTTTAGTAGAAATGTAATTCCTGATATCAAAAATTTAAATTGTTACTAGTAGAAATATCATTCTAGGTATCAATAATTACTTTGTAACTAGTTAAATATAACTTAAAAAAAGTCCCTTAAAATCAAGTGTAACGGACATTTTTACTACATTGTAAAGAGAATTGTTGGTTTAACTTAAAAAAGTAAGTTAGTTAACTGGTTGCCTTAAAATGTTGAGTTCATAGAAATTAAACATTTGAGTTAATACAGTGAAGGCGATTGATTTAATCAACAGAAACTCAAAATATTATGTTTTCTGAACCTCATTAATTAGCTTTGATTTGACAAAAGAAACAATTTTGTCATAACAAATCCTGAAAATAATTTTTTACAGTGTAGTAGCAATTCAATTGTTGATATCAAGAACAGACATTTGCACTAATAACTGCATAATTATTGATATAAAAAAAAATATATGATTTTTACTAGTAAAAATTGCATTTTTGATTTGTGAAATTGGAATTTCAACTAAGAAATCAATTCTTGATATCAAAAATTGAATTTAAATATATATACATTCATGTATATTTGAATATATGGTCATATATGGTATATATGGTGACATTTAACTAATGAGAATACAATTACAGATATCAAGAATTATAATTTTTACTAGATGAAATTTAATTCTTGATAACAAGAATTCATTTTTTGCAAGTGATGACGTCATTGTTGATATCAAAAATGAACATTTTTACTAGTGGAAATGTAATTCCTGATATCAAAAGTTGCCATTGCTACTAGTAGAAATATCGTTCCTGATATCAAGAATGATCATTTTAACCAGTGAAAATTGAATTGTTGATATCAAGAATCCATGTCCTGGGAATGAATAATAGTCAAAGCGGCTTGCCATACAGTATATCTAGTATATTTTTGCTATGATAACAACATCACACCATGCTATGATACCAGTGAAATTTCACAATTCTCTATACCAATTTCTATGCAGAAACTAATACTAGCCCAACTGATGTAAGTAAAATGTCCTCAAACAGTTACTGAAGAAAAGGAAACAATACAATAAATACAAAGCTGAATGCTTTTTTTTTTTTTTTTTTCAGATCTAAAAAATGAGCCTTTTTTGCTCAAAACAGATGTGGAACAAAGTTTAGTAACTAATGCCAGAAGTGTTATTAATGGCAGAACTATTCCATTATATACAGTACACTATCTATGTTTTCTAACAATAAAGCAAAACTCCTAGAATGTAATTCATATAAAGTCTACATGCTTGATAAGACTTTATATTGCCTGGTCTATCAGGAATGAGCAGTAAATGCAAATCCAGCTGTATCTTCTTAACACATCTCGATGAACAAGGGTCAGGGAATAATGAATTTATATGAGCTTGTTTCATTTTCATTAATCTTTCGCAACAACTGAAATGATTCTGCCTGTGTCATATCCATAGTGAAATTTAAAACGGGTGTTTGGGAGAAACAAAGTATTCCCAGAGGCTCTAGAGTTACAGACATGTTTCATCTGCTATCTGTAAGCCTTGCCTATCTTGCCTAGAGCATTTCTCATCCCACAAACAGCCTCCATCTTGATCTCTGCAGCAGCCACTATCACTCTGCCAAATCTTATCACAGCTCGCTGTAGAAGAGGCACAAATGATATTACG
Source organism: Megalobrama amblycephala (assembly GCF_018812025.1). Lineage (NCBI taxonomy): Eukaryota > Metazoa > Chordata > Actinopteri > Cypriniformes > Xenocyprididae > Megalobrama > Megalobrama amblycephala. Next base: position 39,527,045 of record NC_063056.1, read on the forward strand.
CCTATGTAAATGTTCAGGCATAAAGGTGATATGAAAGTCTCACTCCAAGGCTCAGGTTATTCTCCCATTTGGGTCGAGAAATGGGAGCTTGTAGCTTGTCTTGCGTAACCAGACTTTTGGCCTGAAGTCTGATCTCTTTCTGGCCAAAAATGACTACTTAGACAGAAAGAGAACATCTGACCGAAAGTGTGCAGCTGCAGTTTGTGTTGTTTTGTGGCATGTGTAATTGAATTACAGAAGATGATATTATTTTTTAAAATATTAGTTCACAAAATGGCATGACAGTTAATGACGGTCCCACAGACAGAAAATGAATACTTGAATAAACATAGCTCATCTGATGCTTTACACCTGTTCCTGAGTAAATATATGAGAGCAGACAATCTGGAGATATGAAGCCAATATTATATAACAGATGGCATCATGCAGATGATGAGTGGTACACGGAACTGTTGTTAAGGAAAGCGGCTGCTGTGGTGTTGAATAATCAATCAAACTATCAGGCTGTGCTGTGGAATAGCATACTTACATACTAGAACTTTTACCTTTTCTGCAGTATCACATTAACACTCTGGTGCTTCTCACACTTCAACGCTCAAAACTATGGAAGCCCGTTTCTGCCACTAAATAAAAAAATATAAAGATTAATTGCGACTTTTTATCTCAGACTTTTTAACTCGCAATTGCCAGTTTATATCTCACAATTGCGAGTTATAAAGTCAGAATTCTGAGATATAAAGTCGCAATTGCGTGATAAAAGGTCAGAATTCTGAGATATAAATTCGCAATTGCGTGATATAAAGTCAGAATTCTGAGATTTAAAGTCGCAATTGCGTGATAAAAAGTCACAATTCTGAGATATAAATTCGCAATTGCGTGATATAAAGTCACAATTCTGAGATATAAATTCGCAATTGCGTGATAAAAAGTCACAATTCTGAGATATAAAGTCGCAATTGCGTGATAAAAAGTCACAATTCTGAGATATAAAGTCGCAATTACGTGATATAAAGTCAGAATTCTGAGATATAAAGTCGCAATTGCGTGATATAAAGTCAGAATTCTGAGATATAAAGTCGCAATTGCGTGATATAAAGTCAGAATTCTGAGATATAAAGTCGCAATTGCGTGACATAAAGTCAGAATTCTGAGATTTAAAGTCGCAATTGCGTGATAAAAAGTCACAATTCTGAGATATAAAGTCGCAATTACGTGATATAAAGTCAGAATTCTGAGATATAAAGTCGCAATTGCGTGATAAAAAGTCACAATTCTGAGATATAAAGTCGCAATTACGTGATATAAAGTCAGAATTCTGAGATTTAAAGTCGCAATTGCGTGATATAAAGTCACAATTCTGAGATATAAAGTCACAATTAATCTTTTTATTTTTTTTATTTAGTGGCGGAAACGGGCTTCCATAGTATGATTCTAAAGAATCCAAAGTAAAAAAAAAAAAAAAAAAGCTGCATTTTCTTTAATGTCATCATTTGATTTTTAAATAAAAAATTGGGTTAAAAATGCAAAATATAAGATGCTAACTGGGTCAGCACTCATATGCAACTTACATAACTTCCGTATTCTGTAAAATAGGTTGCATCACTTCCAGTTCAGGTCTTTTGTATGTGTTTAGTTATATATAGAGCCATTTTACTCAAGATATCTTGAAAGGAGTGAGCAAAAAATGAGCATAACCGACGTCCGTCACATATGCAGATTGATATCTACAAGTTTTTTATTTTTCTTCTTCTCAATAACATTTACATATTTAAATTGCATAAAATGCCAACAAAAAAAGAACTAGCTTGGTTAGCTGATTACCTTAAAAGTCTGTCAGTTCGTAATGCCATTAACACTTTCTCCAACAAGCGGATGAAATGTTTTCTGTTTGTTCATTTGACGTCAGCATAAAGCCTATTGAATGAATTGCGAAAAATGCAAGTGCTGTTCTGTGCATGTGAAGTTTTAAGACAAAACATAAGTAAAAAGTGAAGCAAACAACATTTCTATGTTTTTATCATTGATAATGTTGTTCCGGACAGTTGACAGCATTCCAAACAGATCCGGAATGCTGAGTGATCACGCCATCTTGTTTGTTTACTTGTGAAGTCAAGTATTGGACTGATTTAATGAATTCTCTGATGTCAAAACATCAAAACATGTTTTGAAAATATAAATATGATCTTTAATTTGTCATCCTCATGTTAGTTAGCTTAGCTGTCAATCCCTCACTAATCAATGACTAACTTTTTTTAACTCTTTTTTTTAACATCCTGCTCATTTTCTCTCCATTTGAGTAAGTAATCATGAAGCTGAAGTGTCTGAGCCTCACCAGATTAGATTTCTGAAGGACTGTATCCTGACAGACAAAAGGGTTGCTGAGGACACACAGAGATCTCGTCCGGATCCGAGGCATTGGGTGGGCCGTAGTGTTGATGTCGTTATTGATATTGTTGCAGTTGGTTTAGTAAAGATCTAACACTGTCCTTGTTATTTCATTGCCAAACTGTGACCTGAATTGCATTCGCTGATCGATACAAGTCCAGGCTTGTGAAAGAGGTCACTTGAAATGTTAATGTGATTGCAATCTGGTACGAGAGTCATTTTCTGAGGAGGATGCTAATTTCTCAAACCAAGAGCGCTGTGACCTTACGGTCATGCTGTAGGAGGAATATATTTAAAATGAGCCATATTTGATGAGTCATCAGTTCATACTGATATTGTCTTGTTGAGGACATGCAGTTCTACACTCAAAAACTACATGTTTCGCACTCAAGTTATGTCAGAGCATCGATCTTCTCTGCATCTCGTATCTCATGCAGGTCATGAGTGTTGGATTGTGGGGCGTCTGAAATGTGGAGGCTCCGATGAGCTGGTTTGACCTGGGCCACCTATTTAGATCACCCAATTAATATTCATGAGCAATGCCTTTATCATAGTAGGATTCATAAATTCAGATTCTAGACCTGTATGGCCTTGAAGACTCATAGACTTTCTTTTTGTTTGTTTTTTTCCGTTTGGTCTAATTTTTTGACTCGACTGTATTTAAATGCAGATTATTTTTTGCATTAACATGCATGAACCTATCATAATCATACAAACCCGATTCCAAAAAAGTTGGGACACTGTACAAATTGTGAATAAAAAAAGGAATGCAATAATTTACAAATCTCATAAACTTGTATTTTATTCACAATAGAATATAGATAACATATCAAATGTTGAAAGTGACACATTTTGAAATGTCATGCCAAATATTGGCTCATTTTGGATTTCATGAGAGCTACACATTCCAAAAAAGTTGGGACAGGTAGCAATAAGAGGCCGGAAAAGTTAAATGTACATATAAGGAACAGCTGGAGGACCAATTTGCAACTTATTAGGTCAATTGGCAACATGATTGGGTATAAAAAGAGCCTCTCAGAGTGGCAGTGTCTCTCAGAAGTCAAGATGGGCAGAAGATCACCAATTCCCCCAATGCTGCAGCGAAAAATAGTGGAGCAATATCAGAAAGGAGTTTCTCAGAGAAAAATTGCTAAGAGTTTGAAGTTATCATCATCTACAGTGCATAATATCATCCAAACATTCAGAGAATCTGGAACAATCTCTGTGCGTAAGGGTCAAGGCCGGAAAACCATACTGGATGCCCGTGATCTTCGGGCCCTTAGACGGCACTGCATCACATACAGGAATGCTACTGTAATGGAAATCACAACATGGGCTCAGGAATACTTCCAGAAAACATTGTCGGTGATCACAATCCACCGTGCCATTCGCTGTTCCCGGCTAAAACTCTGTAGGTCAAAAAAGAAGCCATATCTAAACATGATCCAGAAGCGCAGGCGTTTTCTCTGGGCCAAGGCTCATTTAAAATGGACTGTGGCAAAGTGGAAAACTGTTCTGTGGTCAGACGAATCAAAATTTAAAGTTCTTTTTGGAAAACTGGGACGCCATGTCATCCGGACTAAAGAGGACAAGGACAACTCAAGTTGTTATCAGCGCTCAGTTCAGAAGCCTGCATCTCTGATGGTATGGGGTTGCATGAGTGCGTGTGGCATGGGCAGCTTACACATCTGGAAAGGCACCATCAATGCTGAAAGGTATATCCAAGTTCTAGAACAACATATGCTCCCATCTAGACGTCGTCTCTTTCAGGGAAGACCTTGCATTTTCCAACATGACAATGCCAGACCACATACTGCATCAATTACAACATCACGGCTGCGTAGAAGAAGGATCCGGGTACTGAAATGGCCAGCCTGCAGTCCAGATCTTTCACCCATAGAAAACATTAAGCGCATCATGAAGAGGAAGATGCGACAAAGAAGACCTAAGACAGTTGAGCAACTAGAAGCCTGTATTAGACAAGAATGGGACAACATTCCTGTTCCTAAACTTGAGCAACTTGTCTCCTCAGTCCCCAGACGTTTGCAGACTGTTATAAAAAGAAGAGGGGATGCCACACAGTGGTAAACATGGCCTTGTCCCAACTTTTTTGAGATGTGTTGATGCCATGAAATTTAAAATCAACTTATTTTTCCCTTAAAATGATACACATCATTGAAACTTCCACATCATTGCATTCTGTTTTTATTCACAATTTGTACAGTGTCCCAACTTTTTTGGAATCGGGTTTGTACTATTTGCTCATTTCAGGTGCACAAATGCATACGTGTGACTTAGTTTTTGCTCGTGCCAGAATGTGTTTCCTCAGATGTCATGCCATCCAGGTATTAAAGACCACTTTGGTTTGTTGTGTTGCCAGTTTTTTTAAAGAAGACCTATTATGCTTTTTTACATTATTAACCATCTTTAGTGTGTAATGTTGCTGTTTGAGCATGAAAAAGGTCTACAAAGTTACAAAGTCCCTCCAGCAGGAGTTATTCTCTATATCAGTGTCACTGTTTCTGAACTCCCTGAAACGCCTCCATTGTAGTCTTGAGTTTTCTTCCAGGAACGAACACGTAACAATATTCCTCATTTAAATAATCCCCGGCCATGACATATGCAAAATAAAGGGGCGGGGCCTGTTTGAGTTAGTTAGTAGTGTGTTGAAACTCGCAGTTATGGTAAGGGGTGTGGCATTTCACAAACACACTCAAAGTGCCTGACCAGTCACAAAACACTAGTCCAGCTGACCAATCAGAGCACATTGTGCTTTTCAGAAGGAGGGGCTTCATAGAGACAGGAACTAAACAGAGCATTACTGACAGACTGGAAAAAGAGGTGTTACAATAATGTCAAATATATAAAAAATAATGTGTTTTTTGAACATTTAAGCATGAAAACCTATTCTAGTAGAGCCCAAAAACAAGATCAAGACTTTGTAAAAGGGCATAATAGATCCTCTTTAACATTATGAGTAGCTTGTAGCTTAAAAAACTTGGAAATCATAGTAGCTTCACTCTGGTTTGTTTGGGCATGAAATATCTTGTGCATCATAAACTGAACCTTCTTGTTTTTGTGCAAACATCCGTGCAACATGATGCTATTTAAGGCAAGACATCACAGGTGAATAGAATAAAAATTGTAAAGTTTGGTGTATGTAAAGTTGCTGAAGTGGAGATTTCTGACTCGCCTTCTTTAAAGATACGTGTGTATTTTGAATGTTTTATTTCCACTAGTCTGAAAGATGTTATCGAAATAAAATAGACCAAAATCTCAAAATTCACCAGTGGTTTTGTCTGTTGTGTCTTGCCTTAAGAGATACAGGTATAGCTGTGTAGAGATTGCGTGGCTTGTCTAATATTTGTGATTGTAAATATGTTATCAAATGTTGGGAATTTACTGGTCAAGAGGGATTTCTGACTTACAATCCATTAATGTGGTGAACCATTTCAAGGACAGTGCCTATTATTTTGTGCCAAAAAGCTTTACCCTAGTGTTTTATCACTTTACAAAATTGTTAAAAGAGCTGGCACATCTTTTCCACTTCATTTTCTGTTTCATAAGGCCACTCAGGAAATTTCCAGACAGTGATTCTGAGCTGTCAAGGTCCGAAAAGGACAAAAACAAACCATTAAAGCATGATCAAAGTAGACTGACTTGATCATTAATGACCAAGGCTATTGTATTTGTGTGAGAAACAGACCGAGATTTAAGTCATAATTCACTAACAATTCTTGTTGATCAATGAAATCTTCAGTCAGTGTAATAATTAAATGCTGCCTAATTTTAAATACTCATTTAAAAGATGCACAGATGATGCAACCAGTCGTGATGATTGACAGCGGCGATAAAAATCAGAGATGTTAGCGATTGTCATCGGCGTACACAAATCTGGCCATTTTTCTAAAACAGTTTCAGCAACCCATTTATTCAGCCTTTGAGTTGAAAGCTTGTCAAAATAACGCTGATTTATGGAGGCAACATTCATATCCTGCCACATCTCAGCAGATGCGTTGGACACAATGCATAATTCATGTGAATGCCAAAAAACTGCTCTCACTTCAAGCTTTGTGAACATCTCTAGTTTGTGTCAATGTGTACTTCAGGTCTACTGATTGAGGAAAGTCTGGTGTGCGAATAGTTTTTCTCAGGGGAATTATGTTACTTGTTGTACCTTCTGCTCTAAACAGACTGAGAAATATGAGGAATGAAATGTGAAACTCGAGGTCAGTATGAGACTCGCTTTGGAATGAATGCAACTGGCAAACAAACTCATTGTGTGATTGGCCTAAAATTCAGTAACGCTACAATGACATTGTTCTGCTATTCTTGATAACCAGGGTGGAGCTTTGAAAAATGTAACATGGTATGAAGGATTGTTTTTCAAAGCCTGACCTTACAGTGTTTGTGCAGTATCTCTGTGTTTACGTTCTTCAAACATTCAGCTCGGGGTTTGTTCCAATCCACTAACACTAACTTCTGCAATCAAACATAGATGTTTTTATCAATTTTATCATTTTTACCAAAGAAATTTGAGATTTAAGTCTCAATATCTCTCATTGACTTTGAAATGAAACCCACAGTTATGAACCCATTGTAATACTTGCATATACACCAATCACGCATAACATTATGACCACCTTCTTAATATTGAGTTGGTCCCCATTTTGCTGCCAAAACAGCCCTGACCCATCAAGGCATGGACTCCTCTAGACCCCTAAAGGTGTGCTGTGGTATCTGCACCAAGATGTTAGCAGCAGATCCTTTAAGTCCTGTAAGTTGTGGAGCCTCCATGGATCGGACTTGTTTGTTCAACACATCCCACAGATGCTCGATTGGATTGAGATCTGGAGAATTTGGAGGCCAAGTCAACACCTCATACTCGTTTTTTGTGCTCCTCAAACCATTCCTGAACCATTTTTGCTTTGTGGCAGGAGCATTATCATGCTGAAAGAGGACACAGCCACCAGGGAATACGGTTTCCATGAAAGGGTGTGCATGGTCTGCAGCAATGCTTAGGTAAGTGGTACGTGTCAAAGTAACATCCACATGGATGGCAGGACCCAAGGTTTCCCAGCAGAACATTGCCCAAAGCATCACACTGCCTCCGCCGGCTCGCCTTCTTCCCATACTGCATCCTGGTGCCATAAGCTACGCACACACACCCGGCCATCCACGTGATGTAAAAGAAAACGCGATTCATCAGACCAGGCCACCTTCTTTCATTGCTCCGTGGTCCAGTTCTGATGCTCTCATGTCCACTGTTGGCGCTTTCGGCGGTGGACAGGGGTCAGCACGGGCAGCATGACTGGTCTGCAGCTATGCAGCTTCATACGCAACAAACTGTGATGCACTGTGTATTCTGACACCTTTCTATCAGAACCAGCATTAACTTCTTGAGCAATTTGAGCTACAGTAGTTCATCTGTTGGATCGGACCACACGGGCCAGCCTTCGCTCCCCACGTGCATCAATTTCGCCAGTTCACCACTGTTCCTTCCTTGGACCACTTTTGATAGATACTGACCACTGCAGACCGGGAACACCCCACAAGAGCTGCAGTTTTGGAGATGCTCTGACCCAGTCGTCTAGCCATCACAATTTGTTCCTGGTCAAATCACTCAAATCAGCTTTGAGGACAAAATGTTCACTTGCTCCCTAATATATCCACCCACTAACAGGAGCTGTGATGAAGAGATAATGAGTTTTATTCACTTCACCTGTCAGTGCTCATCATATTATGCCTGATCGGCATTTGGGGGCAGATTTTTTAAAATACTTTTACTGAGCAAAAACACATTAAATTGATCAAAAGACATTTATAATGTTGCAAAAAGATGTCAAATAAATGCTGCTCTTTTGAACATTTTATTCATGAAAAAATCTGAAAACAGTTGGTTTCTACAAAAATATTAAGCAGCAAAAACTGTTTTCAACACTGAGAATAATCATAAATGTTTCCCTAGCAGCAAATCAGTCTGAGATCTGAAGGATCATGTGACACTGAAGACTGGAGTAATGATGCTGAAAATTCAGCTTTGATCACGGAAATAAATTACATTTTAAAATATAATCACATAGAAAACAGTTATTATAAATAGAAATAATATTTCACAATATTACTGTTTTTACTGTATTTTTAATCAAATAAATGAAGCCTTGGTGAGCAGAAGAGACTTCTTTAAAACACATTAAAAAATCATACCGAACCCAAACTTTTGAACGGTAGTGCATGTTTGTGGATGGTTTGTCTTTTTTCCTTACTTTATTGTTACATAATAATATTTGTCTTCCTTGCATATATTTAAACCATCTATAGAATGGTGAGCTGAAAACAAGACATGTGTTGAGCATCATGAGAACAGCATTTCATTCACACAGAAACTAAAAACTCAACATCATCCTTTAGCTGCCTTGCAAACACTGCTGTTTCCTTCAGGAAATGCAAATCTAATTGAACATAATATAATGTGACTGTGATATATACTTCACTTTCACTGAGAGAAATCTCAGAGATGCAGTCTGCCTTATAACATTAGCAGTAATATAGATAAATGAGGTGATTGCAATGTCGACACAGAGCAGAAAACTCTTTCTCAAAATTAAAAATTTTCCTGTTTGTATCCACAACATTGCCTTGACAGCAAATAGTGTGGAATATTTTGTCTGTTGTGCTTTTTTATTATTTTAACTTTCTGGAATTTATTGTGATATGAGACTTATTTAGGGCAATTTCCACACCGCTGCAGTGAAATCAAAACAAATGCGTGATCCCAAACCAGTTCAGCGGAAATCCCACCCTGGAGCCGATTCTAAACATTTCATTGGCCATGTCAATCACAGCAACAATTACCTACACCCAACCCTGATCCCTAAACCTACCCATCACTGTAACCTCAGCCAATGAAATTGGTTGGAGGGCGGGGATTTCCGCTGAACCGTTTGGGGGGGGAAAAATCACGCAATACAAATCAATATATATTAAATGTATACACTAATCTTTCTGATTATTGCTGACTAATGACTAGTACTGGCTACAATATAATAAACATGCTTCATCAATCAGCGCTTTTTACTTTTAATTCTTAAGAACATTAAAAATCAATTACTGCTGTACTTTTACTCAAGTCCTTGATTGGTTTTTGTTTGTTTATTTGTATAGCACATTTAAAAGCAACACAAGCTGACCAAAGAGCTTTCCATTAAAACATCACATAAAATAAATAACCAAAACTAAAGCAAAAAGAAAATAAAAACAAACATGACATTTACACAAAACCAATTAGATGCACCAATTAGCTAACAACAATTGCCCGGGCAAGTAAATGCTCTCTTAGAAGTGTTTTAAAATGACCTAAACATCTAATTTCCAGTGGCAGGTCATTCCAGAAGCGAGGTGCCGCCACTGAAAAGGCACGGTCGCCTTTGGACTTTAGGCGAGATTTAGGGACCTTTAACTGAAAATATGCCTTTACCACATTAAAGGCATTATTAAATTTAAGCTCTGAATCGAAGACCACTCCCAGGTTTGTTACTTGTTTATGCCAATTTTAGGCATATGTAAGGATGGTGTAATAGAGCCAAATATGAGGCATTCGGTTTTAGCCTCATTTAACTGTAAAAAATTCTGTGCCGACCATGACTTAATCTAGTGGTAGCAACTCATATAAAGTTGTAGATAAAGTTGTACATCGTCGACATAAATATGATAAGCAACATTGTATTTCCGACAGATAAAACCAAGTGGAAGCATAAAGAAAAGAAAATGGGCCCCAAAATTGATCCCTGAGGAACCCCACAAAAATAAGCTGCAGAATCAGAAATGTAATTACCCAACTGGACTACAGAAGTTCTATCCTTTAAATAAGAACAAAACCATTTAAGAGCATTTCCCCGAATGCCAACCCATTGACTTAATCGATTTAAAAGGATATCATGATCAATTGTGTCAAATGTTGCTGTAAGGTCGAGAAGAATCAGAATGGCACCCTTTCCCGAATCGGCAGCAAGCATTAAGTCATTGTGTACTTTTAAGAGGGCAGTGTCTATAATATATTTTGATCTAAAACCATTTATCCAAAACTGAATTTTTATTTAAAAACGAGATGAGCTGATGATAAACAGCCTTCTCTAGTATTTTGGATAAAAAAGGGAGCTTAGAAATGGGGCGATAATTATTTAAATCTAAAGGATCCAGTCTAGGCTTTTTCAGAAAAGTTGTATTATAGCATGTTTTAGGCAAGATGGAACTATACCATTTACTAAACTGCTATTAATAGTACAATGTTTGGGCCTACAACATCTAAAACTTGTAGAAAAAGATGAGAAGGAATGATTGGTGTACTTCATCCACCAAAGAAAACAATAATTAGTTCACCCAAAAATGGAAATTTTGTCATTTGCTAATTTTAGCACAGAGACATTTTTTTAAATAAAAATATCTTCTTTTTTCCCCAAAAGAAAGTAGGTCATAGTGGTTTGTAATGATGTGAGGGTGAGTAAATGACATTTTCTTTTTTGGGTTGTATTTTAATGTTTGTCATTGTATATTATGAATATTGTTGCTTTTTTGATGAATTGCTCTTGTTCCTCTTTGAATAAAAGCACCTGATAAATGTTATAAATGTGAACTATCCATAGACTCTATAAAACATGGACGTAGTGTTCGTGACGTCACCCGTAGGTTTCTGAAGAGCATTTTTGAAGCACAAAGTGGGCGGAGCTGGCCTTCGCCATCTTGGCAGTGCGTCTCTACTGGATAACCGAAAATGGGCAAAGAGGCGGGAAGTGGGCGGAGCTGAGGTGCCTAGTTGCTGAAACCACACCTGCCTAGCTGGACATGACCAGGTTAGCTCAGGCTATACTATCTAAAATATTAATGAATTATACATTATTTTAAAGTTCTAAGGGTTTACTGTCAATCTACGGTGTCTGTTTTACGATATACACTCTAAAAAATGCTGGGTTGTTTCAACCCAATTTTGGGTCAAATATGGACAAACCCAACTGTTGGGTTAAAAAATTAATTTAGAGATTTAACCCAATGGTTGGGTTTGTCCATATTTGACCCAAAATTGGGTTGAAACAACCCAGCATTTTTTAGAGTGTAGATTCTCTAGCAACAGTGATATTGGAATTTGTGTCGGGTGTGCAAATGACAACACGGGACTTTGTAATGAAATACTGATCGTGATATGAATCCAATCCATTGCACTTGGGTGAAATGTCCATGATAAGCATCCATTGAAAAACATCCAACAGCACGTTTTGTCCACAAAGGATTAAAATAATGAAATATTGATATTGTCCATTGTTTGCGTCATATTTCTTCTGAACGATCTGCTCTACATCATCATTCTTCAAGAAATTTTGTTGTAAAACTGTATACGATCGTATACATTAGACTCTCACAAACAAATGAGCTCGCGTCCAAAGTATATTTTTCAAAATAGTGCAGCAGTTTGAGTTATAATATCTCCAAGCAGTGCTGTCGGAGTTTGTTGTGTCTTGAGAGGCATATTCTCCAGCCATTGTCATTGTAGTAAATCTGACGGACAAAACTTTTAGCCAGTGCCTAGACAATCCAACAACGATGCCAAGTTCAAATATTGCAAATATTCAGATATACTGTATACAAATATATATGTATTTTGAGGGGATTCACTCCTGCGTTTGAATGCAGAAGTCACTCTGCAGTGTGACTGTCTGAAACGCCACATATGCTCGTGATTAATTAATTTGCTGAGGGGAACTATGGGTATCTTTCCCAGCTCATTTATACATGTGTATTCGAGTTGCAGCACACAGAAGATAAAGTGCATCTGTGAGTGATCAAGATTTCTTTGTTTCCCCACAAGAAGGTTTCAGAAAGCTGCAGTCTTTTGTTACAAATGGCAACCCCAAAGCAATCTTTCATCCTCAGATGAACTCTCGCTGCATTCACTTCCTTTATGTGTTCAAAGAGTTTCTGCTCGGCTCTATGAATTTCAAAGACATACCACCAAGCACAAAAGTAAAAAGATGAGGACGGCAAAGGTTACCGAATAGATTCCAGTGAATCGGTTCTCTCATTTCTTGGCGCTTATGCTAGGCTGCTCTCTGCTGAGGTTAGCAAATCTGAGAGAAGCTATCAGTGAAGTGAATGAAGTTACAGTTGAGCTACAATCAGTGCGAAGAACACATTAAAGGGCTCTAGCAAGGCAACAAAAGATGGTGTTCTTGAAAGAGTCTCTGGCTCCAAAACCTAGTGCACTTTGTGTCTACTGCCCCCATAGACAGCTGCACTCATGCAACCCCATACCATCAGAGATGCAGGCTTCTGAACTGAGCGCTGATAACAACTTGGGTTGTCCTTGTCCTCTTTAGTCCGGAAGACATGGCGTGCCAGTTCTTCAAAAAGAACTTCAAATTTTGATTCGTCTGACCACAGAACAGTTTTCCACTTTGCCACAGTCCATTTTAAATGAGCCTTGGCCCAGAGAAAACGCCTGCGCTTCTGGATCATGTTTAGATATGGCTTCTTTTTTGACCTATAGAGTTTTAGCTGCCAACGGCAAATGGCACGGTGGATTGTGTTCACTGACAATGTTTTCTGGAAGTATTCCTGAGCCCATGTTGTGATTTCCATTACAGTAGCATTCCTGTATGTGATGCAGTGCCGTCTAAGGGCCCGAAGATCACGGGCATCCAGTATAGTTTTCCGGCCTTGACCCTTACGCACAGAGATTGTTCCAGATTCTCTGAATCTTTAGATGATATTATGCACTGTAGATGATGATAACAATTTTTCTCTGAGAAACTCCTTTCTGATATTGCTCCACTATTTTTCGCCGCAGCATTGGGGGAATTGGTGATCCTCTGCCCATCTTGACTTCTGAGAGACACTGCCACTCTGAGAGGCTCTTTTTATACCCAATCATGTTGCCAATTGACCTAATAAGTTGCAAATTGGTCCTCCAGCTGTTCCTTATATGTACATTTAACTTTTCCGGCCTCTTATTGCTACCTGTCCCAACTTTTTTGGAATGTGTAGCTCTCATGAAATCCAAAATGAGCCAATATTTGGCATGACATTTCAAAATGTGTCACTTTCAACATTTGATATGTTATCTATATTCTATTGTGAATAAAATATAAGTTTATGAGATTTGTCAATTATTGCATTCCTTTTTTATTCACAATTTGTACAGTGTCCCAACCTCTTTGGAATCGGGTTTGTACTAGCCAAATGAGTTATCTTTAAAAGTTTGTTCTCATTAGTAACTAGAAGGTGAGCACAAGAAAAGGCAGCTGTCTGACTCTGAGGTGGTGAAGGGGAACATGGTTTGTGTAACATTAGCAACACATTATTAGCTGTTTAAAAGTCAAGCCAAAGGCTAATCACATCAATTACTGTCATATGTCTGATGTTGTAGAAACAATACATAAATACCATTCTGATACATCAACTTGTTGACATGCCTGTATGAGTCACTCTTCCTCTTCTTCTGAATTAGTTTCTGGTTCAAACATAGGCGGCTGAACTAAACCAGTATTTCCACTTGCCATTGTGAAGTGTTTACTATAGTAAAGTTGACCGAGTGGATCAGGTAATCCAAGCTGGTGTGAGTGAATGGAGGCGGAGACTAATTTGCATATTCATGTGTATACTAAATGAAGCAAGGGTGTAGAATTACATTCAAGCCATTTTCAAGCATGATAAATATGTCATTTTGATTATCAAAGATAAGTTTTAAGGGATAAAATTATTGACTGCAGGGGGACTTTAATAAATAATAAAAAATGTACTTATGGAACATCAGTGTCATTTAACATATTGTGTGTTAAAATGCTGTGTGTTAAAGTGATTTTACCAAAATTATAATATTTATTTAATGAAAGAGCAGCATGAGAACTCCACTAAATATCTTATTTTATCTTCCACAGAAGAAAGAAAGTCATTCAGGTTTGGATTGACATAACGGTGAGTAAATAATGACAGAATTATTATTTTGGGGTTAAACATTCCTTTAATAAAAATGCACTTATTGAACATTGGTGTCTTTAAACACATTGCTGTTTAAAAACAATAAGCCACTCGAGGCTTTGTGTTAAAGTGATTTTACCCAAATTAAAGTGTGTTGTTATACACAATGTGAAGCGGATTACTGTAACAGCCTCGAGTGGCTTATTGTTTTATTAATGCAAATGTCTCAGTTTGTGCAGTGTACACTAGAGGCATTTTTGGACCATGCAAAGGGACGTTCACCTGCTAGTGTGTGTACATTACAAACACCCACTATTTTCCCAAAGTCATCTCACACTAGGTAATTAGACCAGACAGACACGTATGCGACCAGCATGTCTTCAGTCTTCCATATTCTTGCCACCTGTGTTGTCATTTAGGTTTGAATCGAGCAGGACTTATTATAGAAGCATTATAGAAAAAATTTCAACAGGATAGTGATATTAGCTCTAGAGTGTTGACATGGGTCGGGCTCACTGATTTCAGTAAGCATTTGTTCCTGTGTTCTAGAGCTATTTAAAAGCTTAATGCCTCAGAATATCCCATAATACTGGGTGTTTATATTAGCATGATGGACTGCACATGGGGTTAATTGTGTTTGTACAATGTCCTGCCCTTTTTCGCCCCATTACTCTTAAAGATATTATATTCAGAGAGAAGCACTGTTAGCATACTAATACACTAATACACAGTGTGCACCACAGTTTCAGCACAAACCTTTTGGGTTTACTTATTTAGTTATTGGGGTTAGTATACTAATAAACATTTTGGTAATACTATAGTTTAGTGTCTATTAACTAGCTGCTTATTAGCATGCATATTACAAGGATATTGGTTGTTTATTAGTACTTATAAAGCATATATTAATGCCTTATTCTACATGACCATTTTCTACATCCCTTAATCCTACCCAATACCGAAACTTAACAACTACCTTACTAACTATTAATAAGCTGTAATTAGGAGTTTATTGAGGCAAAAGTTGTAGTTATAGTGAAAATTGGACCCTAAACTAAAATGTGAAGTTATATTATTTTATTTCAGTTAATGAATATTTTATTTTACGGAATAAAAATGTTGGTAACACTTTAGTTTAGCGTCCAATTCTCACTATTAACCAGTTGCTTATTAGCATGCATATTACTAGGAGATATATATATATATATATATATATATATATATATATTGATACCCAAACCACATGCAGTTATTGTAAATTATAATATCTAGGGGTATAATTCTTGCTTCAGGTGTGAGAGGTCCCAGGTTCAAATCCCGGACGAGCCCCCACTTGTTACAAGCTCTCCCAGTCTAGGGTTGGGAGACGCTATATTACCTTAAAAAAAATTATATATATATTTTTCCAGGTAAAATAGTTCATTAACATGTAGACATTTTACAACAGTTTTGAACGTAGCACATATTTTAGACTCATAGCTGTATGTTTTATAATAAGGGGTGTGAAAAATGCATCTGTAATGAACATGGTCCATAACAGCCTTTTCGGGATGGCCTCCCGTCGAGTTGATCGTATGTGAATGACATGTTTACTCTTGGAAAGAGAAGTAGAGCACAGCAGTGGGTCCACTATTTAAACAGCTTTGGTTCTAGAAAGATTTCTCCCTTTCATTGTCTTCATATGCACATCTGAAACGGCTTAAAGGATTATTTCACCCAAAAATGAAATTTCTGTCATTAATTACTCATTCTGTCATTAATTACCTCATGTTGTTCCAAACCCATAAGACCTTCGTTCATTTTTAGAACACAAACAAAGATATTTTTTAATGAAATCCGAGAGTTTTTTTTGTCCCCCATAGAAAGCAACATAATTACCACTTTAAAGGTCCAGAGAAGTAGCAAAAACATTGTTAAAATAGTCAGCTACCTTTACTACTTCTCTAGATCTTGAACGTGGTAATTATGTTGCTTTTTATGGGAGATAAAAAACATCTCAGATTTCATCAAAAATATCTTCATTTGTGTTATGAAGATGAACGAAAGCCTTACAGGTTTGGAAGAACATGAGGGTCAGTAATTAATGACAGAAATTTCATTTTTGGGTGAATTAACCCTTTAAATTATGATCTCAAAGCCATGAACTGAACTTACCAGCTCCCAGATAAATCACATCTTTGATTTAAAGTAAAAAAAGGTGATACTAGATACTAGACTGTGAATTTAATTCAATGAATTACTCCTATGATGCTTTGCAACTGAATCAAACTATTGACTATAAAAGTATAAATGCCATATTTAAGGCTTATTGCCAAACTCAATTACCTCATCTGCATTGATCTTTGAGGTAATTCTGTCATCATTTAGTCATCCTTATGTTGTTATGAGACAGGCAGACAATTGACGGTAGCCAGTGACTTCAATAGTATTTTTTTTCCTACTATGGAAGTCAATGGCTACCGTCAACTGACTGGTTACCAACATTGTTTAAAATACCTTCTTTTGTTTTCAGAAGAAAGAAACTCGTACAGGTTTGGAACAACATAAGGATGAGTAAATTATGACAGAATTTTAATTTTGGGGTGAACTAACCCTTTAACCACAGACACTTATTTATCTAGCATGAAATTTAGTCACATATGCAAGTGATTTACTCACAATGTAGAGGGTTGAAAGGGGTACAAAATCACTTTCCCCAACCTTCTCCATCACTATTCTTTACAGGAATAAGGATTTTCTCAAATCTACCTGAAAAACTTTACATCTTCAAAAAATCTATCTTGTGCACAACTGAATCAATCATGTTAATGCACTAACTCTTGAAGGCATTTTGGATGCAACTACAACCAAAGTAGCAGGTTAGCACCATATCTTGCCAACTATCTAGTAACTAGCAGTGCTTAATATATATAGTAGATAGTAGCTTCTTTAGCCATATTCAGACAACAAAAAACAAGGTAGTTCATTCATATGCACATGCATGTTCTTGAGCGAAAGTGCGGCTGTAACTGTATAAGATGTTGGTTTTATAAAGATGCATTGCTTTCATTGAATATATCTGCCTTGTGTTTTAAGTGCATAGTTAGCTGTAGGCTAAACATGAAACAGCCATTGTTTGCTCACTGAAGCGTACGGCTGTAAAGTCTATGTTGGGCTCCTGCAGTGTTAAGTGGTTTGAGTGTTAAATTATCTCGTGATTTTTGAGGGGATATTGTCTCTGAACATACAAAGCAGTGTACATGGTTTAGGGAAGTTAACACTTCTTCTTTGTGTCAATAGAGAAGTAAACATACCAATAAACCACTCTAAAATCTGTGTGTATCCTTTGTCAGTGAAGTAACCACAGCATCTGACTCAGGTACAACAACGTAAACAAGCATTAAAACCTACTTAGTGGAACAAGTTCACACTGATGTACTCGTAAATCACAGGAATCTTATTAGGGTATTGTAGAAGTCATGTAGAAAGCACTGTTCTTTATTTTATATGATTTATACTGTTATATTAAGTTTTTCTTGTAATATTTATTTTATTTCAGCATTATTTCAATCAACTATTTTTTAATAGTTTTAGTTTTAGTTCACAACAATAACAACCCTGCAGTAAGTAAAAACTAAAATGCAGTCTTTATTTTAGCTTTATTTCAATTAACAATAAAGTGTTAATAGTTTTAGTTTAAGTTCATGACACTTACTCCAATAGTAAATAAAAACTAGAATGCTAAATTTAGTTAACCTATAATGTTAATGAAATTTTTTGCACAAAAAAAATGAAAACAAATATATATGTGGAAAACCGTCATTTAAAGACAAAGCATTATGAAATCATTTACTTGCAGTTTGTGATGTACAGTAGCTGTTGTAGCAGTACAGTTGGTTTCTTCATCTGTCAACAAAAGTTTCTTTGCAAACTCTCCATTACACTGTGCCTCGTTTACAAAACAATCTGCAGTCAAATGCTCCGAACAAACATATAATCCTCTGACACGATCCAGGACACCATTAAAAATAAACCAACTTGTTCTTGATGCTGGTATCCTTAGTACAGAGAAACAAATGATCTATTTACTCTTCCTGTGTCCTGTTGTCGACAGACTCAAGCACATGGAGTAAACTGAACGTGCATTTTTCCACCGGCTAGCACACTTTTCCGATTGTTTTCAATGAAAGCGCCGCGTTTTTTAAATGTCAGGAGTGTAGCGAGGCGCGAAGCGCTCGGCGGTTTTTATCGGTTGCCAATCAGAATGGAGAAGGGGTGGGACAAATACAACACTGACCAATTGTCACAACATTCTTGCTGTACAACAACATCAACAAGCAGAGAACGGAACAAAATGGATGAGAAATTAATATTGCTGGTCTCCGAAAATACATAGCAAGTACACATTGTGTCGACATTTTTAGTCTGAAACAAATTTTTACTAAAACTAAGATGGCCTCTTTTATGTGTGAAGATCCACCTCTCTCCCAATCTTAAATCTGTGCTGCACTGCCTGATAAGAGTACAGGATGGAACAATTTGTAGTCTCTGTGCAAGCATGGCTTTGGGGCAGACCGTCTACATTTGCGAGGCTTCGGTTGACAGCGCGCCAGCTAAATCCTCTGGGATGCCTTCAAGGTGTGTTTTGCTTATTGAATTAAGCAGCTATGATCCAGATTTTCACTGCGGTATTGATTTCCCATGTCCCCTGATGGAAAACATGCCATAACAGCCCCCGGGTGACATCACGTTGAGTTGGTTTTAAACTGTTCAACTGAGGTTTTCTCTCCATGGAGACAGAATAGCTGGACTTCACTGATGTTCGCTGAGGAATGAAGTCCTGCAGCCATTTGTCTGAGTTCATGTTGTCATTGTCTCTCAGCTCTACAGACTCTCTGAACTCTCTGAAGACTGAAGATGCTGACACTGATTGTGATTCATACTTGGTCTGCAACATCTACTGCACATGCATTCATATAATGCATTGCAATGTTTCTCGATCGAGTCAGAATGCCACACTGTGGAACTGTGTAGTGTTTGAGACTCATGACTGATAGCCAAAAGCTTAAAGTGAGCTAAGAGCAGGCCCAGTGTGAATCTGGGATTTGTTGTTTTCATTTCATTGCATTGCATTTTATTGCTTTTTTGCACAGGTTGTTTTAGGGGGAAAAATATAATAAAAGCATCCAATTTTGTTTATTACACACTCTAAAAAATGCTGCAAAGAAAGACTACGCGCCTGCCCAATACGCTTTCTTTTACAG
Organism: Megalobrama amblycephala; assembly: GCF_018812025.1. Classification (NCBI taxonomy): domain Eukaryota; kingdom Metazoa; phylum Chordata; class Actinopteri; order Cypriniformes; family Xenocyprididae; genus Megalobrama; species Megalobrama amblycephala. Next base: position 39,546,637 of record NC_063056.1, read on the forward strand.
AGCATTCACTCCAAACGTGCATGTTTATCCACCTTATTTTTACAGTTTACTGCACTTTAATATTCTTCTCATTATTTCCCTATGGCGGCTAATAAATCGGAAGTCTCACACGTTCACAGAAAACACGCTGAAAAATAAGGTGGATGGACTAAACATGTAATACACATATGCATGACATTTACATTTACACAGGGTATTATGACTTTCTATAGGCACTGTATGTCCATTTTATAAACTTTTGTAAACCCAGCCAGTATAATCACAATGAAAGCATCCAAACTGCAATATTTACACCCAGTATTATTTATGCACTAAATCCAGCATAAACTCCGGCTCAACCTGCATACTCTTAAATACTCAAAACACATGTGAGTACCTGAACCTCACAGCGATTGGCTGCCATCTGCGTTTTTCGCTTGATATGTGCATAAAGTTGAGAACTGCCCAACCACGCTCTCTGCAGCTGCATCCGAAAACCTAGGCAGCTGACTTGTTGCCTCACTGCCCTATCAGGCAATGCCTTGTAAGACAGCATTTGTGCAGAAAGGCACCTCACGAAACTTCTGAGGCAGCGTAACAATTTAATGATCTACCGCAAAATAGCACAAGCTTTGGTGAGAGCTAAACAAATATTTAATGACTACAGTAGTAATTTCTCGCTAGAAATGACATCAAAAGTGAAAAGTTTGGTCAAAAACATACATTTACACACAAACTGAAAAGCAAACGCAACTTTCGGACGCCATCTTTATTTTTCTAGCTCAACTGTCTGTCACAGAATGGAAAGCACAGGATTGTGGGATATCAAAGGCATCGAAGGACACATCTATGCTGCCTTCAAAAATCGATCAGAGGAAGGTATCTCAGGAAACAGGAAGTGAAGCTAACATTGAATTTGGACGTGGCTTGATGCCTTCCTACCTTGAAATGTGTCCTCCGAAGGCAGCATTTTCCAGTTTTTGGATGCAGCCTGCAACTCTCAAAGCTTTCTCTGGTCCTCTTCAATCCCACAAATCACCACTTGAGCATGAAGTTCAACTTCCAAAGGAATTAATCGAAAACGCTCTCTCTGCTCCGCTCGTTCCACTTACCGTTAGATCATAACAATATCAAAAATATTGCTAAATGATAGCAAATATATCATGTATATTTGATGTATGGCCCAGGCCCAGCTCCATACAGTATATGCCGCAGCACTACAGACAATACTGAGAATTCAGTCATTTCTACAGAAAGCACAAAATAACTGAGAGAAAGATTTCTGAGGGGAGCCGTGTTTGATTGTGCTGCTGTGCAGCTTCTGGGCTCTGACTTTGGTGTTCAGTCAGATTTTGACATTGTTTAAAAGCTTTGCCGTAGAGGATCTTAAGTGACTTGAAAGTTACGAATGCTTTTACCTTGTTTTCTCTTTGTGTTCTGAAGTTTTACTCGCTCCAGCATAAAGGAGCAGAATTCCCAGAGGCCGCTCATCCTCTCTGTATGGTTCTGAGCAGATCGGTGAGGTACGTACAGTATCTGAAGCAGCATTTCACAGCATATTTTGATCATTTCACGTACCCTAAAGGGTAACGATTTCACAGTCTTGCATTTAATGCATGCATCTTGCCTTTTCTATGTCTAGCGGCGGTATTTTAATATTAAAGTCTTTTAGCGCCTAGATAATTGGCTTTTTTGCATTTTACAGAAGCTATTGTTATTCAACATGCTTTCCGTGCCACGGTAATCAATAATTAAGGAAAATGTCACGGCAAATGAAATTAAGAAAAATGTTCCTGGAGGTCAGTGATTTGATCCGTCGGGCAGAGACAAAATCGATCTAAGTGCAATCGAGCTGCCTGGATTGTGCCATGAGAAAAGACATCTCAGTAATATCTCAATTGTTTCTCTTAGACAACTGAGATTGAATGCAGAACAAAATGAGACTCATGCTGTGTCCCAATTCACATACTATCCATTTTAAATTGTATTCAAAATTAGTGTGTCCCAAATTGTATTCCAAATATACCCGGATGATGTACTCTTTCTGGTTAATCCGAAGCGCAGATACATGCAAACGATTAGAACTACAAACATGAATTAAAAGTGTTAAAAAAAACTACAAACATGGCAGATGTGCAAGTCGGTTAAAGGAGTAACCTGACGAAAAGATATTTATTAAATGTTATACACATTATATTTCATCTGCAACTTTTTTAATGATACGTTTGGTCATTAACTTTTAAAGGCATCATTATGAAAATTGCAAATACATGAGGAGAGTTCTCTGCATGAAAGACCCACGACTAGCAGATCAACGTGCGACAACATTTCTCTCATAAACAGTAGAAAATTAAATTAAATTGAATGTGGAGGATTTTAACTGGGACAAGATGATTGACAGGGCAGTTTAAACGGTGACAGGATGTACATAACTAAGTGACAGAGCCTTCAGAAAAACTTTACTTTTAGGGCATAGTATAAGTAGGTGAATTGGGACGCAGCATCTGTCTTTAGCATCCAGATGTTTCTCCTGAGAAAAAGACCCCAGAACATCTCCTGTAGAGTTTCAAAAAAGATCAACAATGTCTCAAACTGTGTTCAGATTGTCTCTGCTGGAGCTCAAAAAAATCTTGTAAATGTTTTGTCTCTTTTTTTATTGTTTTTGATATCTCTTATCATTTTCAGACTGGTCCAGCTAATAAGCATCTATGTTCCACTTTCATTGTATGGAAAAACAGAAACTCAGAAACATCTCGTTATGTGCTTCATGGAAGATGGAAAATAATCTTAGAAAAGTCAACATGAGGGTGAGTGTGATGATTTATTTGTTGTTGTTGTTGTTGTTGTTGTTTGTTTGTTTTTTCTTTTGAATGAACTTTCCCTCTGGTTACCAGGGTTATACATAAATAGTTTAAATCTAAAACTAAAAGTGTAAAATAAAAAATAAAAAAAAACGTTTTCATTAGTTGAAATAAAATAACAATGTTAACTGAAATAAAATAAAATATTAAACTTAAAGTTTATTTCAGCTAGATGCCAAGGACATATTTCTAATTTTCATTTAGTTTATCTTAGGTAACAATTTATTTCCATAGTCCACTTTAGATATTCTACTAACTATAAGTAATTTTGAAACTCCATGTCAGTTAGCCAGTCATTAGGCTGTGTGTCCACCAAAGCATTTTTTTTCTAGCCGCTAGCATACTTTTCCAGTTGTTTTCAAAGTAAGAACCAAGTTTATTAAACGCCAGGAGCGTAACGAGGCGCTGAGCGACTTTTTCATGGCGTTTTTTACCGGTCTAAAAAAAGAAAAATAACCAAAGTAAGAAAGAAAATACAGTATTTTACATCTCTAGAGGAATAACAGTCAATTTTATTATGGTTACTTTTCTTAAATAAGACATCCGTGATGACGTATGCAGCCTTTAAATGCGACCTCCGGAGGAAGCAGCCTCCGAAATGAGACGCAGCTCAACTGTCACAACATTCTTGCTGTACAATGACATTAAAGGGTTAGTTCACCCAAAAATGAAAATGATGTCATTAATGACTCACCCTCATGTCGTTCCAAACCCGTAAGACCTCCATTCATCTTCGGAACACGGTTTAGGATATTTTAGATTTAGTCTGAGAGCTTTCTGTCCCTCCATTGAAAATGTATGTACGGTATACTGTCCATGTCCAGAAAGGTAATAAAAACATCATCAAAGTAGTCCATGTGACATCAGTGGGTTAGTTAGAAGTTTTTGAAGCATCGAAAATACATTTTGGTCCAAAAATAACAAAAACTACGACTTTATTCAGCATTGTATTCTCTTCCGGGTCTGTTGTCAATTCGCGTTCACGACTCTGCTTCTTCTTCTTCTTCTTTCTGTTTTACGGCGGTTGGCATCCAGCTTATTCATTACCGCCCCCTTCTGCTCCGGAGTGTGGTTCACGACTCCGCAGTGACGCTGCTGATGTAAGAGGCTGTGACGTGTTATCCGGTGCGCCCGAGCTTCGTTTACAGTCTGAGGGAGACACACGCTGTATTCAAGCTATTCTACATTGTTTGTATTTTGGTATTGCTATATTTTTTAAAATGGTGCGTAAGTGTGCATGTCACGGATGTCCTAATCGCCAAAAACAACCACGGCGACGTAAAAGTGCATTACCAACGCCGACAGATGAAAGGATTCAATGGAATCAATTCAATGGAATCAATTCAATGGAAAGGATTCCGGAAGAGAAGACAATGCTGAATAAAGTCGTAGTTTTTGTTATTTTTGGACCAAAATGTATTTTCGATGCTTCAAAAACTTCTAACTAACCCACTGATGTCACATGGACTACTTTGATTATGTTTTTATTACCTTTCTGGACATGGACAGTATACCGTATACATTTTCAATGGAGGGACAGAAAGCTCTCGGACTAAATCTAAAATATCTTAAACTGTGTTCTGAAGATGAACGGAGGTCTTACGGGTTTGGAACAACATGAGGGTGAGTCATTAATGACATCATTTTCATTTTTGGGTGAACTAACCCTTTAAAGCCGGGGACACACTTAACGATTGTAAGGCCGATTATGAATGTAAATTGATACTTATGACTGATCGCGCTCAAACGCGTCCAGTCAGAGCCAGTTGCACGATTACAGTCGGTGTTCAAATTCCGTGTGTAAGTATTCAAATCCGCTTCAGTCTCAGGAAACAATCGCTGTGTGTTGAGCTCAGTCTTAGAATGGTCATTAAATGTGGGCCCGGCTTAACAAGCAGAGAACGGAACAAAATGGTTGAGGAATTAATATTGCTGGTCTCCAAATATACATAGCAAGTACATTGTGTCGACATTTTTAGTCTGAAACAAATAATCTGTGAAATCAGTTACAACAAAGACTTCATATATAGAAAGACGGTGCACTCATATTATTTTGAATGAGAGAAAGTGCAATTCGCAATATGGAGGAATAAAGGCCTTTGCACACTGAGTCCGAAATTCGCATGCGAAATTTTCGCACGCTAAAAAATAAATTCGACTTCACATTATGTCAATCACGTTTGCACACTGCCTCCGAACTTTTGTCCCTCAAAAAAATATTTGGATCAGGTTCGATTTTCTGTGTTTTTCGCATCCGTGGCACGCATTTTGAGAGACGTTTTGACAATTCAGAGCCACCGTACGCGAACGCAAAAATCCCGAATGCCATCTGACAAGTTGATCCACGTTGCCTAGAGCACAAAACAGCAGCACTGAATGACAAACAACGTGCGGAATACAAAGTCAGATTATGCCAGTAGCAAAGCATCAAACTGAGGCACTGACATCCTGAAGTAAACTTTGAAACGCTCGGGATAATCACGCAGCTCCTTGATGAGGTGAAACTCTCCTTTCTTTCTATGCACTCGCGAAATTGGATGGACCCAATATTTCCTCTTTTTAAGGAGAGAGAGGACAACTAAATCGTGCTCACTGCTTGAAGACTTCATTTTGTATTGTTTTGCGATTTTTCACAACACATTCATTAACACGCACCGGACTCAGTGTGCAAGGTCTCTGTGCGTGATGGATTTTTAGGATTACGAATACAAAAAAACGCATGCGAAAATTTCGGACTCAGTGTGCAAAGGCCTTAAGTCCTGCCTTCTAAATAAGAGCCAATCGCTTACTGGTAAAGTCATCGCATCACTGCAGCTGCCATTAGAAGCTCCGGTTCCTATAGAAACAGTCAGACTCGCGCTTCCAATAGAGACACGCACTTAGGACTGCACATGCGAGTGATCCAGCCTGACAAATGCAGTTTTTTTGTCATGATTCGAGCATTTAGAAACAAGATTTATGAGACAGTTGTTGTCAAATATCATTGGTGATTTCAAATAGGAATTTTAATTGAAAGCTTGGCGAACATCTTTGGAGAATTTGATGTTTACCCATTCAAAGAGATAGGAGCTGCACTTGCATGCCCGAGAGGCGTTTCTAAGATGGCAGCCGAGTGAAATGACTTACAAGTAACAGTGCCGTGGATATTCCGTATCATAGCAACAAAGCCTCTCAACTGAAGAAGAAAAAACTTTCTTGAGCTTCATACTCGTTGATCCCGTTCACTGCCATTATAAAGCTTGGATGCGTCAAGATATTTATTAATATAACTCTGATTGTGTTCATTAGAAAGAAGAAAGTCATGTACACCTAGGATGGCTTGAGGGTGATTAAAGTTTGGGGTTAGTTTTATTTTAAAGTGAACTAATCCTTTAACTCAATGTACTAAAATAACTGAAACTAAACTCAAATAAAAAATTAATAATAAATATATATGGGGGGAAAAATAAATAAATAAAAACAAATTCAAAATATGAATAAAATCCATGTTACTAAAATAACTCTGCAGGTCCAGGACAGGTTAGACGTGTTCTCCAATTATCACTGAGTGTCTGTGAGAGCTCATCTCTTCTCCAGTTCTGCAGGTGAGCTCAGTTTCCAAGGGATACGACCGCAAGGCTCTGCGGCGCTATCGATCGAGCTGTCACTGCTGTGTAATTAGTTTCTTTTCTTCCATGGAGACAAAGAACACCTTGCATTTTGTAGCTGTGTGATTTTGATAATGCTGCGTCTTCACTCTCATTTATGGTTTGCGTTTAAAGTCATCTCACATTCTGAGTGCTTCACACACAGGCGGATTCCAAATGACTTGCATCCCTGAAGGACATTGTGGGAATGGGGATGCTATCCGTAGGGATGTTCGAAGTGAACGATGTAATCGCTTGACAAAGAGTCCTTCCACGAGGTTGTTAGTGAAGTATAAGGACGTTGGTGGTTATTTATGATCATGACATCATAGGTGGCTATTCATTGTGATTCATTGTGAAACCTGAGGGAATTTATGTACCATACTGGAATTTCAATTTTATAATTGCACAGTTGCCCCAAATACTATCAGAGCGAATCCCACAAAAACATGTGCAGATCATATTTTACCCCAAAATCAACAGGAAAAAAATGTATATTGTTTTGAACTTTCTGTTCATCAAAGCATCCTGAAAAAAAAATGTAATGGTTTCCACAAAAATATGAGCTGTTTTCAACATAGATAATAATCAGAAATGTTTCTTGAGCAGCAAATCAGCATTAGAATGATTTCTGAAGAATCATGTGACTGAAGACTGGATTAATAATGCTGAAAATTCAGCGTTGATCACTGGAATACATTACATTTTACAGTATATTCACATAGAAAACGGTAATTTTAATAATATTTCACAATATTACTTTTGTTTTTTAGAACAATTAATTTTTTGCAACATTTTTCTCATTCTCAGTGGCGATTCACATTACATTCTCATTGCTGTAATAATGTGAAGTAATTTTTTTTTTTTTTTTTTTTTGCTTTTAATCTTTTTCACAATTGAACTAAACAGCAAAATCTCCAGAGTTAAATCAACTCTGCTCAGAGTACATATGGTCCCTCTCTAAATAGTGTTAAAATAACACTAAAGCAGAGTTAAAGTTAATGAGATAATTAAACAATTAATTAAGTGATGATTGTGCATTAGTGATGAACACCTGCTGTTAACAAGCAGAATGACTGAAGAAAAGAGAAACACAAGAACTACAACTGACTTCAGGCACAGCCTTATTAATTGCTTAATTATCTCATTAACTTTAACTCTGCTTCAGTGTTACTTTGACACTATTTAGAGAGGGACCATATGTACTCTGAGCAGAGTAGATTTAACTCTGGGGATTTTACTGTGTAAGAAATTGATTATTGCATATTAAAGTAATGAGAATTTTTTGTTGCTGTTTAATGCATTACAGAAATATTGAGGTATCTTTATCAGAGTCTGTGACTGGACAAAAACTTTGCAACTTCGCGGCTGGAACAACAACGTACAAAGTATGACAGTGATAATCTCTGGTACTGATTTATGTGCTTTTTTAATGTTAATATCATTTTGCATGACCATTATAGCCATACTGAAAGCAACAATGGTTCATTTACATAATGAAAAAAATTAAAGGAAACAAGAATGTTTATGCTGTAAACTCAATTGTGTGCTGCAAGGATGACATACTTTCAGTTGCATCGTCTCAAAGTCAATTTTTTGAATGGGATTTGGGTTGGGGTCATTAACAGGTAAACTCATCTACTCACTAGCTGCTTTTACAGCCTCGTTGTGTTGATAATCAGGCCCTTTCAAACTATTATAACTCAACCTTTTTTTTTTATTTATATAGACATGTGACCGTGGTGTAGTTCGTTTATAGTCTATGTTTAGCGTTTTATTTTTTTATTGATTGTATTTAGGCTTCAACATTAATAAAAGTTGGGTTCATTTGTGAAAATGATCTTGATGGACAAAACATGTATGAATCATAAACTTACGACAAAACCCGCCTAATTGCTATTCAAAACTAGTCCAAAACTAGCCCAAACGCCTTTTAGGGGAGGGGTCCAACGGTAATTTCGGGGGGTAAAATCCGCATTTTTTGCAGTGTTCCCCTCGTAAAATTTGTATTCCAGGGGCTAAATATCACGTTATTTGGGGTCGCTTCAACCTGCGACATGAAAAACAACCTACGGCAACAGTGTAAAAGTAGTCCATTTCCGCAGGAAAACCACAGACTTGGCAACACTGGTGTGATGCGAACTTCTGGGTTGGCCCTACAAAAATACACCATCACTGCAGCACTCAATGTGAACAAACAAGTGTATTCAATGACAAAGGTACGTGTTTTTAATTATGTTAAAATGGTGTAATATTTATGAATTTGATTATGTACTTATCAATTTAATTGCAAGTGCAGTGTGCTTAAAGAGAGACTCCGCCCACATGCTCTTCTGATTGGCTGTGATTTTTGATTGATTTTTTCGCTGGAATTTTGTTGGATCACAACATTTTATCTTTCCTTTTTTTCTAATTTGTAAATAGAAGGAGAAGTGTGTTGTTTCTGTACTAGTGGCACCAAACAGAATTACAGAAATAACGCACACACTCTTCCATTGATCAGACAAGCAGATAAAACCCCAGCAAAAATCGCCATAACATGTAATGTTCCGTCCAGTCGGGCCGCTCAGTCTAACAGATTGTAATTCTGGTGCTGCAGAAATTAGACACTTGACCTTTACACCTGATGTTTTGCAGCTTTGCAAAACATAATTTTCATATGATACAGTGCTTCAATCATGATGAGACGTAACCCTGAAGAAGATTTGCCTCATTTATTCTTGACATGATCGTCTCCCCCAAGATCAAGGTACACAATTATTTGGTGTGTTGATGAGGCATGAGGCGTGTTTGACGCTTAGATTAGCTGTGACTGTGGCAGTGCGTTGGAGGAAAGTCAGCGATGTGTTTCCTGAGGCTGAGAAGCTCAGATCTGTCTCCACCGTTGACTGACTTCAAAGCTGCCATCGGAGTCAGGCCACACTCGCTTTGAATCGTCTCAGTGACTGGAGTCAGCCAGCAGATGAAACTCAAATGCACCTTCAGAACAGTCTGAAGTTAAAACAGAAATGAGCCAATCAGTGTATGTTTGGTACTGTATATATCTCCCTACATAAAGATAATGTATGTATGCAGATAAAGTTGGATATAGTTATATATACAACTATATACAGTCAAAGCAAAATTTATTCAGACACCTTGAACATTTTATTCATTATTAATGTTTATTCACTATAGTGTGTTTATTCACTCCAGAATGTGTCTGTGAAGTTTCAGCTCAAAAAACCCCACAGATCATTTATTATAGCTTGTCAAATTTGCCCCTATTGAGCAAAAACACACTGTTTTTGTGTGTGTCCCTTTAAATGCAAATGAGCTGCTGCTCCCAGCCTCCTTTCCAGAAGAGGGCGGAGCTTTAACAGCTCAACGACAACAAAGCTGGAGAATCTCACGCAGCCAAAATGAGGATTGTCAGTAACGGTGTTCAAGCCTTACATTGTTCAAACCGGAGTCGACACTGATGGAGAGACTCAGGAAGAAGTTACAACTTTTAGAATGAAACTGGACGTTTCTGATTCAACTCATCGACTAGCATGCGCCATCATGTTAATCTTTTGTGGAAATGCAGCGTTGAATTGACCCTCGTTTGTGATCCAGTCCTGCGTAAAATGATTTGCGCAAATATATAACACTTTACCGACTTTCTTCAGCACATTTTCTTCATAAATGAAATTCAGTCAGTGTCCTCAGTCATTATGGAGACTCTTATGTTCATTGGTACATCCAATAACAACATTTGCCAACCAAGCAGATCTTGCCCCCCATTGACTGCCATCTTATTTTTTTTCTACTATGGTAGTCAATGGAGGCGAGATCTGCTTGGTTACAAACATTCTTCCAAATATCTTCCTTTGTGTACAGCAGAACAAAGAAATATATACACGATTGGAACAACCTGAGGGTGAGTAAATGATGACGAACTATCCCTGTTCCACAGGTGCATGTGCAATAATTGTTTATGGTTCACTGTACAAGCATGAAAAATATTATTTTAAACACATTCCTGTTAAGAACTGTAAAGCTTATTGATTTTAGAAAAATATCTTTAAAATAAAGTATCCTGAAAAGTGGAACTGGGTTTGTTCCTGCAGTGCATCATATTACCTGTTCTGTGTTTCACCTGTATGAATTCCGTCTCATCGATGAGAGTGGCAGATTATTTTCCACTCACTGTCTGGATTTCAGCCGTTGACTTCACTACCTGTTTGAGATTAAAGGTGCTAGTGATTATTTTTTTATGGAATAGCTTGCAGAAAATGTCCTTCTGCCTGACAGATCTCAGTGAAATAGGAGTTGTGAGGAATCACATCTGTCTCTGTGACAGAACTAGACTCAAACAGCAAATAAGAATAGGAGAGATGTTATTGTTTAGACAGACATGGTAGATGTCTTTCAAAGAGCAGGGATGGTGTAAAGCCTGGAACATACTACACAAATATGTATTCCTTTGTTGTTGCTTAATGAAATTTGTGAGACCAAACGATTGTATTTTATACAAACCCGATTCCAAAAAAGTTGGGACACTGTACAAATTGTGAATAAAAACAGAATGCAATGATGTGGAAGTTTCAAATTTCAATATTTTATTCAGAATACAACATAGATGACATATCAAATGTTTAAACTGAGAAAATTTATCATTTTAAGGGGAAAATAAGTTGATTTTAAATTTCATGGCATTAACACATCTCAAAAAAGTTGGGACAAGGCCATGTTTACCACTGTGTGGCATCCCCTCTTCTTTTTATAACAGTCTGCAAACGTCTGGGGACTGAGGAGACAAGTTGCTCAAGTTTAGGAACAGGAATGTTGTCCCATTCTTGTCTAATACAGGCTTTTAGATGCTCAACTGTCTTAGGTCTTCTTTGCCGCATCTTCCTCTTTATGATGCGCCAAATGTTTTCTATGGGTGAAAGATCTGGACTGCAGGCTGGCCATTTCAGTACCCAGATCCTTCTTCTACGCAGCCATGATGTTGTAATTGATGCAGTATGTGGTCTGGCATTGTCATGTTGGAAAATGCAAGGTCTTCCCTGAAAGAGACGACGTTTGGATGGGATCATATGTTGTTCTAGAACTTGGATATACCTTTCAGCATTGATGGTGCCTTTCCAGATGTGTAAGCTGCCCATGCCACACGCACTCATGCAACCCCATACCATCAGAGATGCAGGCTTCTGAACTGAGCGCTGATAACAACTTGGGTTGTCCTTGTCCTCTTTAGTCCGGATGACATGGCGTCCCAGTTTTCCAAAAAGAGCTTCAAATTTTGATTCGTCTGACCACAGAACAGTTTTCCACTTTGTCATAGTCCATTTTAAATGACCCTTGGCCCAGAGAAAACGCCTGCGCTTCTACACTATATACACTACCATTCAAAAGTTTCAAAAGTCATTCAAAAGAAGTCTCTTGTGCTTATTAAGGCTGCATTTATTTGATCAAAAATACAGAAAAAAAAACAATAACATTGTGAAATATTATTACAATTTAAAATAATGGTTTTCTATTGCAATATACTTAAAAAAAAAAAAAAAAAAGTTCTGCAATGCAAAGCTGAATTTTCAGCATCATTACTCCAGTCTTCAGTGTCACATGATCCTTCAGAAATCATTCTAATATGCTGATTTGATACTCAGTTATTATCAAAGTTGGAAACAGTTGTGCTGCTTAATATTTTTTGGAAATTGTGGTACCTTTTTCAGGATTCATTGATGAATAAATAGTCAAAAAGAACAGCATTTATTGAAAATATAAATATTTTCTAACAATATAAATCTTTACTATCACTTTTTATCAATTTAACACATCCTTGCTGAAAAAAGTATTAATTTCTTCCAAAAAAAAAGAAAGAAAAAAAAAAAATACTGACCCCAAACATTTGAACAGTAGTATATATTGTTACAAAAGATATATTTTAAATAAATGCTGCTCTTTTTTAATTTTTTATTCATCAAAGAATCCTGAAATATCACGTTATAAAAAAATATTAAGCAGCACAACATTTGTAATAAATCAGCATATTAGAATGATTTCTGAAGGATCGTGTGACACTGAAGACCGGATTTAATGATGCTGAAAATTCAGCTTTGCATCACAGACATAAATTATATTTTAAAGTATATTATAATAGAAAACCATTATTTTAAATTGTAATAATATTTTACAATTTTACTGTTTTTTTTTCTGTATTTTTGATCAAATAAATGCAGGCTTGATGAGTATTAAGATACTAATGTTGAATGGTAGTATATATATAATATACATATACACTACCGTTCAAAAGTTTGGGATCGGTAAGATTTTTAATGTTTTTAAAAGAAGTTTAGTCTGCTCACCAAGGCTGCATTTATTTAATTAAAAATACAGTAAAGCAGTAATATTGTGAAATATTATTACAATTTAAAATAACTGTTTCCTATTTGAAAATATTGTAAATTGTAATTTATTCCTGTGATGCAAAGCAGAATTTTCAGCATCATTACTCCAGTCTTCAGTGTCACATGATCCTTCAGAAATCATTTCAATATGCTGATTTGCTGCTCAAGAAACATTTATTGTGTACAATTGTACAAAATATTTGTGTACAATATTTTTTTTCCAGGTTTCTTTGTTTAATAGAAAGTTCAAAAGAACAGTGTTTATTTGAAATAGACTCTTTTGTAACATTATAAATGTCTTAACTGTAACTTTTGATCGATTTAATGCATCCTTGCTGAATAAAAGTATTCATTTCTTTAATTTCTTAAAAAAAAATAAGAATAAAAATTCTTACTGACCCCAAACTTTTGAACGGTAGTGTATATATATATATATATATATCAGTCAGTCAATAAATGTGAAAAAGTAACTTTTGTTGTAAATTAAAAAAGTAATGCATTACTTTACTATTTAAGTGAAAAAGTAATATGATTATGTTACTCAAGTGACTTGGAATGCATTACCCCTGACACTGTTCATAAAGCGCAGAGGTCAGGATAATCAGAGCCTTATGTACACGTTTTTGTGGAAATGAAAGTTAACCTTTTGTTTACTTTTGTTCGTCAGTCACGCATTCAGTTACATGTGATGTCATGCTGTAAAATGTTGTTTTATGTCATTACAGGTAATATAGTACAGCACATGCCAACTGAACCACCCACATCCCAGCCCGAAGGTGTGCTTCCCTTCTCTCACACCATTCTGAGAAGTGCTTCATTTACAGTTTCAGTTTTTCAGCTGAAGAAACCTGAAATTCTAGATGTGGCTGTGGTGAGGACACCTCTATAGACGCCCATTACTGGGTGGAGGCCAACAGCAGAAAACAGGAACGTGCTGATAAGACGCTCCAAAGTTCACATCTGAGGATGGGTAGACGTTTCTCCAGACCGGTTAGAGATGGAACAGAGCGTGTAAAGCGGGGACGGACTCTGTCATTGAGTAGCGCATGTCCCACCGTACAACTTAATGTGATTTTTCTTGTTTGTGGAAATGACAATTGTTGGGAGAGTCTCAAGGAAATAATGAGAGTATTGTGTCTCTGACCACTGGATCTTTATTTGAAGTTTCTCAGTTGGAGATATTCTCACACGTCTGGATATGTGGCCTCTCAGAGCTGCCATTTTTTTGCTCTGTTGTGCTGGTGAGTAAAATAAAACCAAAAAAATGGTCTAAAATCAACTCTTTTTTTGCTTTTTAAATTGAGAAAATGTATGGGCTGAATATTTCTATATATAAAATAAATATAAAAATAAATATTTATAAATATTTATAAATATTTTCTATTTTATTTATTTAAAAATATATGTTTAGTTATTTCATTTTAATTTCTTTATTCTCTCAATGACAATATATTTATTTAGCTTTTTTCCTTGCACATTTGTGACAATTAGCGCAAGTTTTGATTTTTGCTTAATTTGAGCAATATTCTGCATGCAAGATGCATGTCTAAATGATTCACTTTACATCACAGGTAATAGTATATATTAATGGTACATGTTTTTATTTTATATGTTTATTTATTCATTTACAGAATTTTCCCTTTTTTATCAAACAATGAAATGTGGATATTTGCTGTAATTTAAAGTTTTACCATTAAAATGACAGGGAATTAATCATAATTTGAGATTGCATCAATATTATGTTTTTAAATGTTATTTATAGTATTTTTAAAGATTTGTTTTCTGATTTTTCCTGTGCAAAAGAAATGAATCAGTATATTTAAAGTGTTTCCCTTATAATTAAAGGTCATTAAGCATGTGGGGCTTAAAGTGGGATCATTATTTTAATGTTTTGTTATTAGTAGTATTGTGCAGACACAAAAGTAATTTAAAATCTGTGTACTTGAACTCCTTTAGTATTATATTTCAGTTTCTAATCAAATTACAGACCACCTGGCACATTTTATTTAATCAAAACCTATTTTTATTCATATTTTCTGTGAGTGTTGCACTGTCTCTAGAAGTTACTTGGGCTTTGTCTTACACTTTCTGCAAAAGTCATAAGGCTTTCTGGTATGCTTGGAGCTGTTCAGTTTTCCTCGTAGAAAACCAAAAGGTGAAGAGATTATTCATTTTGGCTTATGATCGATGGAGAACTGGGATCATCATCTTGCTGTCAAATACTCATCAAACTCTGTCCATCAATTGCTGAAAGTAGAAAAGGAAAGTTTGTCAAGAGGAAAGTTGAGGTTTAAAGGTTATATAGCATTATGCTATGATTTATTGATTCATGTCCAAACAGCCTGAAGAACTGGAGCGGGTTTGTGGATGTAGCTTTAAGGATGTTGTTTCCTCTCTTGGTAGCATGTGGAATGATTATTATGGGAGCTTATGCTGTGTGTGTGTGTGTGTGTGTGTGTGTGTGTGTGTGTCTGTTCTGATGTGTGTTAGTGCTGTTATGTGTGTTGTAACCACAGCAGCTGTACAGGGTATAAATGGAAAACCTTCCCAAGGGAGAAAGGATCCACTTTACTTTTAGACAAAAGACACTAGAACATCATCACCTGATTTATTCTATCATCAGACCACAATGAAAGATGTTCAGAGTTTTGAGTCACTTTTATTTCTCTCGTCTCCTGTTTGTGTGTAGGTTGTTGGTGCCAGAGCTGTAATCTGACGAAGGCTTATTTCAAGTCCAAGAATTTCTTCAGCGTTCTCCATTGGGATGCTGTTGACATTCCGGGTCAAACGGTTCTCTACAGTGTTCAGTACAACTTGTGAGTGACAGAGCCAGAGGAAAACCTGGCTGGACCTTTTCTTTTACTTTTCCTTTGTCTTTTCTTTGACAGTACAAATGTGTCCAGTACGGATCTTTTTACAGTAGAGATTTTATTAGGGATGTGCCTGAAGCCGAATACTATTTTCGGAAAAAGGAAATGATGCAATATATGGAAGGGACATAAATATATTTCAATGCTTTTACATTCTCATGCAATTTTATTGTGTAATCATATTGTATATAATACGAGGGCATCAGGGAGCCGCTATCAATATGCGGGGTATTGAAAATGCTTTTGAATGCGTGTTCATTTTTCACTTTCCAATTCGCAATCACGTGTACTCTAGGGAGCAGTGGTACCACGTGATACGTGAAATCTGATGCGCTGTACTGTAATGTAACCGACTACAGCAGCAAGCCTATGTCCCTTTAGGGGCTCCGTAGAATGCATTATTCATTATCCGTGCCTTTCCGAATTCTGATTTAGGCTTTGAGCACATCCATAGCATTTATACTGCTGCTATGCATGTATGTATCAGTAGATGTATAAATTTATTATTATATTAATGTATATTAATGTAATGATTAATATCATATATCATTAATGTCATTAATATATATTTTAAAAGTGTCATATATATTATGTACATATACAAATATTTAATACATATATTATATATTAACATAAATATATGAATATATTTTAATGTGATATATTAATACAACTATATACAATGTGTGTGTGTGTGTGTGTGTGTGTGTGTGTGTATATATATATATATATATATATATATATACACAAACCCAATTCCAAAAAAGTTGGGACACTGTACAAATTGTGAATAAAAAAGGAATGCAATAATTGACAAATCTCATAAACTTATATTTTATTCACAATAGAATATAGATAACATATCAAATGTTGAAAGTGACACATTTTGAAATGTCATGCCAAATATTGGCTCATTTTGGATTTCATGAGAGCTACACATTCCAAAAAAGTTGGGACAGGTAGCAATAAGAGGCCGGAAAAGTTAAATGTACATATAAGGAACAGCTGGAGGACCAATTTGCAACTTATTAGGTCAATTGGCAACATGATTGGGTATAAAAAGAGCCTCTCAGAGTGGCAGTGTCTCTCAGAAGTCAAGATGGCCAGAGGATCACCAATCCCCCCAATGCCCCAATGCTGCGGCGAAAAATGGGATGGGAATGGGACAGCATTCCTATTCCTAAACTTGAGCAACTTGTCTCCTCAGTCTCCAGAAGTTTGCAGACTGTTATAAAAAGAAGAGGGGATGCCACACAGTGGTAAACATGGCCTTGTCCCAACTTTTTTGAGATGTGTTGATGCCATGAAATTTAAAATCAACTTATTTTTCCCTTAAAATGATACATTTTCTCAGTTTAAACATTTGATATGTCATCTATGTTGTATTCTGAATAAAATATTGAAATTTGAAATATATATATACACACAGTGCACAGCATAAATGAGTACACCCCCTCTGAACAAATACAAAAGATGTATTTTCTTTATGATCACTAATACAATTCATGAAAAGATGGCAAAACTAAAATGTATTAAACATATATACATAATAAAAACTGAGAAATATGTTGTTAATAGCCAATTTTATTTAAATTAAGGATTGCAGAAATGATTACACCCTAAATTTAATTCAACAAATGTATAATATTTTAGTACTTAGTATGCCCTCCATAATTATGAATATACTGCTCTGACCCTTCTTGGCACGGAGTGTACAAGTTCATGACAAATTGTCACATCTGTCCTGTTTAATTCCTGGATGATGAGCTCCTTAAATGCCTTGATCTTTAATGGGGAGTGTTGCTCAACTTCGTCTCTACAGAATCCCCCACAGGTGCTCAAGAGTGTTAAGACTGAGTGCAATACATGTCCACAGAAGGTTTTTCACCTTGAGAGAATGCATATCCTCATTGTCATGAGGAAAAAATGCCCAACAATGCAGGGAATGAGTATTTGTGTTTGCATATTAAATAATGGTGTGGGAATTCATGACAGCATTGATAAAGCACAACTCCCTCCCTATATAAGAGCTTTTCTACCAGTGAACTTTACTGTGGGAACCAGGCACTTCTCACTGTACTCCTCCTTTAGCAACAGCAGAACATTTTGGATGCTGTTAGATCCAAATGATTGATTGATTCTCAGAATCTATATTTTGTAAATCTTTGGAAATGGCTAACTGGCTATATATATATATATATATATATATATATATATATATATATATATATATATATATAGACTTTTGAAATAATGGGAACATTTTTTTGTAAGAAAAAAAGCAAATCATTGTAGCGGACCCTTTTCACAGACTGTGATGAGCATTGTAAATCCTGCAAAGTTTTTTATATTTTCATTTTTAAAAAATATATGTACATTTATAACACTATAAAAATGACATCTTTTCTCTTTTCTGACTGACTGCTCTCTATTTTTGAAAGTTGTGAAAACACTATTGTGAAGTTTTTCTTTTGCTATTTAAGCAAATGGGAACACAACAAATATATTTATTGTAATCTCTCGCTATAGAAGAACTTCCGCTTCTGAGAAACCCAGAATACAGCGGAAGTCTATTGTAGAAAACGCACACATTAGATTAGACAGTACATTGCCTCTGATTTTCTTTCTCTTTATTTCCTTTATTTCCATTCTTCTAGCACCTGTTTTTCCATGCTTATATTAGTTTAGGCTACTGTTCTTCTGTCTCTTCCTTGAGCTGTGTTGTTATGACATAATTTCCTGCAGCATTAGAGTCATTAAACACATGGCGTTCACAGTTAAAAAACATCAGAAATAATACCAAAATTAAAAAATATATATATAATTGAAATAAAGCTTTAGCTGGCCATGGGTTTAAATCTTTCCTCCCAGTCCTTCTGTTTTCTGTGAATAACAGCACAAAGTCTCAGACTCATGACTTTGCTTTGGTGAAGGACGCGCTGTGGTCACCCGGCTGTGAATCTCTTCTTCGGTTTGTGAACTGCAATTAGAATCGGAGAAGGAAGAAGCTGCGTCTGCGAAATTTTGCTGGCCCTTTCTGGCCTTGGCGCCGAATCTTTTTCACCAGTCACAGTTATGCTTTGCAGGGAAACTGATGGGGAAAAATAAATCTGATGGGAACGGAGGGAGCAGCAGTGCATGCTGGGAGGGTCAGTGAGGCTGACGGGATGAGGGACGAAAGCTTCAGAAGCTCCAGATAATCCCACGAATGTAATGTGGATCTTCTGCTCGCCGGCACACACCAGTCCAACCTCTTAACCTCTCATTCTTCCTCTCTCATCCGGCCAGCGCTTCATACAGGAGCAAAGGGAGCTTTGAATGGCCTTCACACTCTTTCCTGGCTTTTCATTTCTCAGTTTGCTCTGTTTTGTTCAACAAAAAGAGATTTTACACATTGGAAATGCGTAATTAAAATGATTGCATTGAGAATGAGCATTGGAATTAGTGTCTATTGACTTATCATAGGTAGGGTTGCTCCAAAGATAACAATAAACATGCAATATCAGATACTCAGGTGTAACATTAATACACATTATATGACACATGCACACAGTACACAGGGTGTGTAATGTGTAGAATAGTTAGAGTCTGGTTGGTCTGGCCAATTAAAACAGTTTCTGTGTACACTCACCGGGACTGTAATGACACAATAACTGTGATTAATGGGTGATGATTAATTTACTTGTGTTGTCTGTTACAGTACATGCAGCCAGTGCTGGGTAGTAACCAGTGTCAGGGGTGACGCATTACAATTAACTTGAGTTATGTAATCAGATTACTTTTTCAAGCAACAACATTACTTTTTCAGTTTACAAAATATCAAAGTTACTTTTACCTCAAAATGAATAAAAACAGTGAAATGCAAACCTGTAATAATTAACTATATTAAATTACACAAATATACTTTATGTATTTAATCTCACTTTATTTATTTATATGTCTTTGCTGCTGACTTTCAATGATCTGATTCAACCATACTAATAAGTAAAAAATTACTTGAGATTAGATTTAGAAATAAGAGTGTTGAACTTCTCCTGTATCCTATTCTTCTTTAATCCAGAATGGCAGGCCAGGTGAGAAAAAGTAATGCAAAAGTAATGTAATGCATTACTTTTCATAGAAAGTAACACAATCATAGGTGTAATTTGTGGGTGGGATGGGTGGGACATGTCCCCATTGCTTTTTGCCAGGGTCGATATTGTCCCCACCACTTTTTGAAACATCTCACGGCACGGATGTATATAATACAAAAGAAACATCTCTAGCTGATTAGAAATTTGTTTGTTTGTGTTAAATAATAGGCGATCTGACACTGTTATCAGTGGCACAACAGTGTTCTCTTGGTGCTCGTGCACACAACACGTACAACAAGTACAACATGTTCCTGGATCAACATCTTTGTTGATCCTGGAACAACATTCCAGTCAACCAATCAGATTTGAGGGACAAGTTTACCATTCATGTCAAGTTTAGGCTTACAACCAGGGTTAGGTGCTTTCACAACAGTGTTATTCAACTATCATGTCCCTCTGATTTTAGGGATAAGTTATGGGTAGGGTTAGGTTTAGGGGTTGGGAAAAGGTTAGGACTAAATTTTCAGATAGGAATGCTGTTCCAGGATCAACAAAATATGTTGATCCAGTAACATGTCTTACTTGGCAAAATCACGGTGACCCACACTGCACAGTCTTCACATGGACAATTCAATCTATCACTTAATGCGACTCGTTTCAGTCGTTTCCTCTTTTTGAAAGTTGAGAAAACACTATTGTGGAGTTTTTCTTTTGCTACTTGAGCAAATGGGAACACAACAAATATATTTATTGTAATCTCTCATTCACTGCTATAGAAGTTTAGCCAACTATGACGACTTCCGCTTCTAAGAAACCCAGAAATGTGAAAAGGGTTAATTGCAGAAAACAATTACACATTAGATACAGTACATTGCCTCTGGTTTTCTTTCTCTTTATTTCCTATATTTCCATTCTTCTAGCACCTGTTTTTCCATGCTTATATCATGTTGAGGCTTTTGTTTCAGTGAAATCACAAAACAAAACTGCTCTGGACATACAATCACTGATGAACATCTTTGGTTTTAATGAAAAAATAAATAAATAAATTATACGAGGGCAGATTAGAACCCAGAACCTCTGACACGCTGAACAAAAACTCTACCACTAGTCCGCCAAGACAAAATGTGGATATATGCATTTATTGATAGATGCAAACACTCTCAAGACTTATTGTGTAATAGTAGAGGAAAACTATCATATTAAACCAGGTCTATGTCAATACATTTTGTGCATTTATTATTGTAACAATACAATTACAATACCCTCACCACACGCAATCATGTCCCACACACTTTTTAAAACAAAGTTACACCACTGAACTTTTTTTTAGGGAGTAATGCAATATTGTAATGCATTACTTTTAAAAGTAACTTTCTCCAACACTGGTAGTAACTGATGTAATCTGGATTGTGTAATCAGAATCCAAAAAATAAGTACTTAGATTATATTACATTTTAAAATACTTGTAATCAGACTTACTGATTGCATGATTTCATATTACTCTCACAATGGCAGTAAATCATTCATAATCTATTGATTCTCCCTAATTCTTCTTTTTCATCTTTTAAATTGTCCTTTCAAAAAAAGCTTTCTAGTTTTGTGGAGTTGCACACTTGGACCAGCCACTAGGCAGGTGGCCATAATTACATGGAAAATTGAGAGGCCACACAGCATTTGATCACTGAATTTACAGAAATCATTTCACTTTGTGTTTTCTCACCATTGCAACACTGATATATAATCAACTCCTGATGAACACAATTATTACTGGAATTATCACTCAGTGAGTCATTTAACCAAGTATTACTATGTCTTTGGAAGGCTTTTGTCTTTCAAACACTTTTTAAAAAATATTTAATTATTATTATTATTATTATTATTATTATTATTACATTTTTATGATTTAATTATTAGTTTTACATTAAACTCATAACCCCCCTTTAGTTCCTTCACAATCCCCATCTGGGAAACATTCATGTAATGTAATATTTAATGCACTTCATGTTGTTGATAACAAAGAATGGAATATATTTTCTTTCTGTCTATTTCATATCAATATGGTGCAAGATTATCCCATTCAATTCAATGTGATAAACAAGTTAGGTCAAAAGTATCTACCCAGCACTGCATGCAGAACTTCTTTATTTAATGTTATCACTGTAAGTCTGTATATATTCTTCTGACTGATTTCTGTTCTGTTGCAGTTATGGGAATTCATATCAACCGGTGACGTGGTGCCAGAACATCTCCGCTCCTTTTTGTGACCTGACTGATGCGATGAGTGTTGTGTTGACCGATATAAGCATTAAATGTCATGCCAAAATTACTGTCGATGGACAGTGCGTGGGTGACGTGAAGTTTGTTCCATTCCGGCAAAGTAAGACTTCCATTTGAATTATATTCATGATCATCTGTTTAGATCAGTGGTTCTCTGATGGATTTAATGCAGGATTGACCCAGCAGTAAAACTGTTTATATGTTTATCAAAACCATAATAAAGTGAAAAATTGCTTAATTTGCATGATGGTTTCTCAAACTCTATACAGTATCTCTCTATAACTGTTCTGTTTCACTCATTTTAGCCACTTTGGCAGCACCACAGCTGTCAGTCGCATCAAACAAAACTCATCTGAATGTGACGGTGTCCCCGCCGATGATCCCATGGAATCGCTCTATTGAAAGTATCAGGGCCTGGGGAGGCATTAAGTACATAGTTCATCTGACACAACCCAAGTCAGTGGAGGGAAAGGTTATTATTCTTGATTCTCCTTCAGTCATATGCATCCAGTTTGATTGGGATTCATATAATTACTGCTCTCTTATACAGCAAACATTTGAAAATGTGTTCCCAATGCAAAATGTATTTATGCATAGTTATATAATGTTTTTGTTTGTTTGTTTGTACATATATATATACATACACACATTGATCAGCCATTTTGTTACGTACACCTTACTAGTACCGGGGTTGGAGCCCTTTTATCTTCAGAACTGAAAGCCTTAAAGGATTAGTTCACTTCAGAATTAAAATTTCCTGATAATTTCCTCACCCCCATGTCATCCAAGATGTTTATGTCTTTCTTTCTTCAGTCGAAAAGAAATTAAGGAGGAAAACATTCCAGGATTTTTTTCCATATAGTGGACTTCACTGGGGTTCAACGGGTTGAAGGTCCAAATATCAGTTTCAGTGCAGCTTCAAAGAGCTCTACATGATCCCAGACGAGGAATAAGAGTCTTATCTAGAGAAACTATCGTTCATTTTCTAAAAAATAAAATAAAATGTATATACTTTTTAACCACAAATGCTCATCTTGCACTAGCCCTGTGATGCGCCACGCATTACGTAATCACATTGGAAAGGTCACGCGTGACGTAGGCGGAAGTATCACTGTAAGGTGAAAAACTTTTTCTCGATTTTCTCCTCCAACTTCAAAATAATCCGACATCGTTGTTTTACCTTTTTTGTAAAGGGCGTTTGACCTAGTCTTTGCACGTTCACTTTGTAGACACTGGATCGGTACTTCCGCCTACGTCACATGTGACCTTTCCAACGTGATTACGTAATGCGTGGCGCATCACAGAGCTACGGAAGAGGATTAGGGCCAAGCAATAATAAAACAATAAAACCATCTCGAGATTAAAGTTGTTAAATTTTGAGAAAAAAGTTGTTAGATTATGAGAACAAATTCGTTAAATTATGATAAAAAAGTCGTTAAATTTCGAGAAAAAAAGTCGAGATAAAATGTTGAGAATAAAGTCATTAAATTACGAGAAAAAAATCGGTAAATTACGAGAACAAATTTGTAATTTAATGAATTTATTCTCATCATTTTATTTCGATTTTTTTCACGAAATTTAACAACTTTAATCTCGAGATGGTTTTATTTTTTTATTATTGCTTGGCCTAATCCTCTTCCGTACAGAGCAGTGCAAGACCAGCATCTGTGGTTAAAAAGATAAAAAAAATTGTGGTTAATTGACTCTTATTCCTCGTCTGGGATCATGTAGAGCTCTTTGAAGCTGCACTGAAACTGACATTTGGACCTTCAACCCGTTGGTAACTGTTGAAGTCCACTATATGGAGAAAAATCCTGGAATGTTTTCATCAAAAACCTTAATTCTTTTCGTTGTACGTTCAGAGACTCTCTTCTGCAGACCTCAGTTTTACGAGTTGCTATTTGAGTTACTGTTGCTTGAACCAGTCTGGTCATTCTCCTCTGACCTTTCGCATCAACAAGCCATTTTCACCCACAGAACTGACGCTCACTGGATATTTTCTCTTATTCGGACCATTCTCTGAAAATCCCAGTAGATCAGCAGTTTCTAAAATACTCAGTGCAGCCCGTTTGGCACCAACAACCATGCAAAAGTCACTTTTCTACCCCATTCTGATGCTCAGCTTAAACTTCAGCAGATTCTCTTAACCATGTCTACATGCCTAAATGCATTGAGTTGCTGCCATATGATTGGCTGATTAGATATTTGCAATGCATTAATGTGCAGTTAAACAGTTGTACCTAATAAAGTGGCCGGCGAGTGTATATATGTGTATGAGTATATATATATGAAATATTTAACATGTATGTGTAATTTGTTTTTGTTTTGTTTTTTTCTGTTATGAAATGTGACATGGACATCATCAGATTCACCATTGGAAGACAACTAAACGTCTTTAATGTGTCTTGTTTTTGAAGGTATTTGAGAACACGTCTCGCTCAGTGTTCATATGGCTTGTGGAAACAGACGTGCAGTACTGTGGTGATGTGGTATATACGCTCACACATCCCGGCTGGTCCAATCACAGTGAAAGCGCCTCCTTTTGTGTCAGTGTCTCAGGTAATTGAACAGCTTGTGCTTTGATTGATGCGTAGAAAACTGCCTTGACTCAATCTGAACACCCATTATTTAGGAAAGCAATTCATGTTTCCAGTGTTTTATTACTTTAAAGGGGTCCTATAATGCTATTTTACATGTTCAGATTTCTTTAGTGTGTAATGTTGCTGTTTGAGCATGAAAAAGTTCTGCAAAGTTACAAAGCACAGAGTTATTCTCTATATCAGTGCACATTGTTTCTGAACTCCCTGAAACGTCTCCATTGTAGTCTTGAGTTTTTATAGTAAGGGGCGTTACGTTTCCGACACGCGCTTTAAGCGGTAGACCAATCACAACAGACTGGAGCCGGCTGACCAATCAGAGCAGACTGTGCTTTTCAGAAGGCGGGGTTTTAAAGAAACGAAACTAAAACAGAGCATTCAGACAGGCGGTGAAAACAGGTGCTGCAACAATGTAAATTATAAGTAAAATAATGAGGTATTTTGAACATTAAATGATGTAAATGTATTCTAGTAGACCCATAAACAAAATTATGAGCCTGTAAATTAGCATAATAAGACCCCTAACTAAACAAACAATTAAATTATTTTATTTGGGGGGGTTTTTTGTATGTATGTATGTATTCATTAATTATTTATTTTATTTTCTTCTTCATTTTTAATTGATCTTTATTTATATATATATATATATATTTTTATTTTTTTAATTCCCTCGATTTATAAATTGTGCGCACGATTTATACAAATTCATTTCATCGATTTGCTAAGTCGTGCGCATGATTTATAAATCGAGGAAACGATTTACATTTTTTTTCTTGCATGTCATGTGCATGTCATGTGCAACAATATATATAATGCAAAAACAAATTATAGCAAATGAGACATGCACAATATTGCTGAAATGAAACGAAATCTTACTATGCACACTTTTTTTTCATTCCCTCGATTTATAAATTGTGTGCACGATTTACTAATTCATTTCATCGATTTGCTAAGTCGTGCGCATGATTTATAAATCGAGGAAACGATTTACATTTTTTTCTTGCATGTCATGTGCATGTCATGTGCAACAATATATATAATGCAAAAAAAATTATAGCAAATTAGACATGCACAATATTGCTGAAATGAAACGAAATCCTACTATGCGCACTATTTACAATTGTCAGTAGTATTACCACAATTACAAAGTGGCAACAGGTTTCTATTTATTTTCATCTGCAATCTCTGTCTTTCAGATCCTAATTCCTGGTTTCATATCTTAATGTGGCCTGGTCTGCTGGCTCTGCTGCTGCTCATCATCCTCCCCATTATGCTTTGCCAGCTGTCAGTAAAGAGAAAGCCTTCCTTACCAAAAGTTCTGGTAAGTGATTGTGTCATAATGACTCTCGGAAATTCCAGGTGAACATATTTGGAATCGACTCCTTCCCATCTTACTGGCAGTGAAAAGTCCTGTTTGACAAGTGCGTTGTGTTTCCCTTAAGCCTCCTGAAGGAATGTGTCTTATCTGCGCATTGCTCTTGGCAGCACAAAATGAGTTTATCATGTCGATTGCGGTTAGCACAAACAGCTGCTGCCAGATCAGCAGTCACAGATTTTCCTCAGAGCACTTCAGTGCTTTCATGGATTATTTACCCTGTTTTGGTATTTGAGTTAAAAATAAAAAAGATAAATCATGCATGTTAATATTTGCGCAGTAAAAGAGCTCTGCTTGGGTTTTTGTGTAACCTCTTGTTAATCAAGTCAATATTTGGCTTCATTGACAAAACGTCTTTCACTTTTAAACTTCCCTGTGGACCGCTGCTTGTTTGATGAAACCATTCTGTTTCAAATACAGACTCAATCGGATCGTACATAAGTCAGGGATTCAACCAAATTCCTTTGACCTACAATATTTACTTGAAATATCCTTGGAGTAAATATGTCAATAATTTAAAAACACATTTGCATGTTTACCGTTCTCTGATGTTGATTAATAGTCATATGACATGCAGGTAAACAAATAAATATTTTTTTTTTTTTTTACTTTTATTTATTTTAATTTTACATGTTTAGGATTTAATAGATTTTTAGTAAGAGTTTAATTTGACTTTTTTTTTACATTTTTATTTAGTTGTAAATTATTTATTTATTTATTTTAACATTGTTTATTATTTAATTGCTTTTTACTAAATGTTTTATTTTGATTTAAAATAAAAAAAAATTTATCCTTTTAAAATAAATTAAAGTAAACAAAGTAAACCCTTATTAAAAATCAATTAAATCACAAAAATATAATGTAATTAATCATTTTAAAAAAATATTATTTGATTTTTTATTTTGATTGTTTTTAGTAAGTATTTTGATTATTTTTATTTTACAGTTATTTATTTATTTTAATTTTACATTTTTAGGATTTAATTGATTTTTAGTAAGAATTTTATTTTGATTTAAAATTAAAATAAATGAATCCTTTTTAATAAATCGAAGTAAATCCTTACTAAAAATCAGTTAAATCATAAAAATGTAAAAATTTAAATAAACAAATTAATCATTTTTAAAGAAAAGTATTGTATTATTTGATTTTTATTTTGATCGTTTTTTAGTAAGTATTTAGATTTTTTTTATTTTACAATTATTTATTCATTTTAATTTTACATTTTTAGGATTTAATTGATTTTTAGTAAGAGTTTAATTTGACTTTTTTTTTACATTTTTATTTAATTGTAAATTTTTAGTAAGGATATAGTTTGTTTTTATTTTAAAATAATTTATTTATTTATTTTTAAAAAATTAGGATTTAATTGCTTTTTAGTATCTTTTTTTTTTAATTTAAAATAAATTAATCCTTTTAAAATAAATCAAAGTAAACCCTTACTAAAAATCAATTAAATCATAAAAATATAAAATTAAAATAAACAAATCAATCATTTTAAAAGAAAAACATTTTATTATTTGATTTTTACTTTGATTTTTTTTTTAATTGTATTTATTTATTTTAATTTTTTTATAATTAAATTAATTATTAGCTCTTCATCAACCGTTATTTGAGAAATCCTGTTATAAGTGAATAAAGTGACCGGATAGGCTCAATGACTTTAAATTAAGTATGCAAGAAACAACATGTAATTTGCATCCGATTCTGTTCAAAAATAATAATAAACATATGATACAAAAAAGATGTCTTTCAGTATATATAACATTAATTTCAATTTAATAAATAGCATCTTTTGAAACTACCCGGTTTGAGACTTGTCACGCAGCAGACTAAATTATGATATTCTTTCTACTCTCTCTGTAAAACAGATGCTGTCAAACAACAACAGTCCTCCATTTTGTTCAGATCCCCGGGACTACATATCTAAAGTGGAAGTGTGGACTGGATATGATCCACTGGCCATTTTTCCCCAGCAGAAGGTTAATGTGAATGCTTATGCATCTCAGGAGCCCTACAGATGTCAACAGGACGTCCCGGTGCATAACAGCGCTGAGTCTTCAGTGCACTACAGCCTTTGTTTGCCCGACCAAAACTCCAACGAACCATCATCCGACGGCAGAACAGAGGAGACCAGCTTGGATTCGACTGGTTCAGAATCTGTTTTGATCATTTCAGACACTGAAAGCAGCAGTGAGACTCTGGTGGTGCCAGTTAGGCCTACTGAAAATGGTGAGCTGCGGTTTCATGACTGTTTATTTCAGCTTAACACTCATCTAAGTTCTCCAGCTGCAGCTCGGGAATCAGAAGGTTTAACTGGAGAACAAACGCCTTTACTAACTGATCTAAATCAGAAGGACTTCAGGTGTAACTCATCCTACCTGTCTGTACATGTTCCTGACATTGTGACGTCAAACTACAGGCAGAACTGGGTGCCGGGGATTCCTCTGGAGGGAAATCAAGACCAAAGGACTTATATTCAGAGGACAGACCACCTGCAGGACTTAACTAAACCTGAGGAGGACTTCAGAGATGAAGAGGAACAGAGAGTTGGTGTGATTATTCTAGACAGATGGGCGCTGGAAATGCCGGGATTGTCTTTGTCTTGCAACTAACCGGCGGAGCGTCTAACTCTTTCCAGTGCTCATTTGAGTACGTCATTTCAAGACAAAGAGATGTTGGTTCTCACCAACTCATTGCATCAGGTAGATGGACCGTGTGATGGACCGTTTCACCAGCAACACTGAAGGGAATTTTAAAAGCAGCGAGTGTATTCACACTGGTTGTGCACTTTGACTGAAACGAAGCTTATCTGTAGCATTGCCATATTCACAAGTGTTATCCCGTTTCATTTTTCCACACATCCTTGTTTTAACTTATTAAATGAATGCACGATGCATGAGTCAAAATGTAGGCAAACTTGAAATACATGGTGAAACATTTCATTACTGCATCGCAAAACATTTTGACATTGACTGTTTTGACAGTATTTGTTGTGCTAAACTGAATAACGTGAAAGTCGGCATTCTGTTCAAAACCTATTTAACTTCTGACGTATTTCAGAGTGAAACAGTATGTTCAATAGCTACGTTTACATATCTGTTTACAATGGCTCAATCAGACTGAAAAGCCTTCATGTAAACGTACAATTTCAAACGGATTCAAAGGGACGGTGTTGACCTGATATTATCCGATAAACAGGAAAAAATTAAACATGTAAACTAGGGGTGTGATGAGACACGAGATTGAGTTCACGAGAATGAGACAAAAGATTTTTACACAGTATTTTTAAGAAATACTCAATGACTAGAAAAATAGTCTGCATTATAAACTGCGTTTTACTTTCGCTTTTGCGCGTATTCTGTGAATAGGGAACGGCGGTGCTGAGCGCATAATCTAAAATGCAAGACATTTGTCAACGCTTAGGCTCTGTTGTGCAACGAATCCTCCGCCATGGTCTTGTCAGTCATCTCGTCACGTGATCACTGAACTCTGATTCCTGTTGCACTACGTACGACTCTGCAGCTCGTGTTGGATGAGTTGGATTGAAGTGACAGTTATCCAGCAAAATTAAACGATTAGTCCACTTTCAAATAAAATTTTCCTGAAAATTGTCATCCAAGATGTTCATGTCTTTCTTTCTTCAGTCGAAAAGAAATGAAGGTTTTTGATGAAAACATTCCAGGATTATTCTCCTTATAGTGGACTTCAATGGCCTCCAGACGGTTGAAGGTCAAAATTACAGTTTCAGTGCAGCTTCAAAGGGCTTTAAACGATACCAGACGAGGAATAAGAGTCTTATCTAGCGAAACGAAAAAAATACAACTGTATATGCTTTATAAACACAAATGATCGTCTTGCATGTCCTTCCTTCCAGCTTACGCTGTATGTCCTACGCTTTTCCTATTATACTTACAACGAATGCAGAGCCAGTTCCATTTTTTTCGTAAATATAATAGGAAAGGCGTAGGACATACAGCATAAGCTTTTTGAAGAATACGGAAAGCTGAAGCACGTGCAAGGCGATCATTTGTGTTCATAAAGCATATACAGATGTATTTTTTTTAGAAAATGACTGATCGTTTCTCTAGATAAGACCCTTATTCCTCGTCTGTTTTCGTTTAAAGCTCTTTGAAGCTGCACTGAAACTGTCATTTTGACCTTCAACCGTTTGGGCTCCATTGAAGTCCACTATAAGGAGAATAATCCAGGAATGTTTTCCTCAAAAACCTTCATTTCTTTTCGACTGAAGAAAGAAGGACATGGACATCTTTGAAGACATGTGGGTGAGTAAATTATCAGGAAAATTTGATTTGAAAGTGGACTAATCCTTTAAATGGTTTTTATTTCTATAAAAAGCAAAACGAAAGCACCCTCACACACGAGCTTTTCACCTCGACGAGAAATCTCGTCACATTAATTTCGTGAGATCTTGTCACACCCCTAACATAAACACTTGAATGTGAATTGGACTCACAAATACCTCGTGAACATGCATGAGCGTGTCGTGATATGCATGCTTACATTGTGTCTGTTTTACATCTCTTACGTCTTACAAACTGGTCAGTGGATGACACTCAATATTTACAGTACTAAATATCTGCTCCTCTGACATACATTTCAGCTTTCTTTGTAGATATGTCATCAAAGCAAAACATTTGACAATGACATTGAAGGGTTTGACTTTATTTTAATGTGTCGCTCACTGGAAAACAATTACAGACCTGGGGGGCGTTTCTGTTAAAGCACCTCTTAAACTAATGCTGGAAATTTCCAGTCGTGAATGACATGTATTTGCATACCAGACAAAAGACTCATGTTCCTTGGAGTTTGTGTGAAAGGCTTCGTGGGGATTTTACATTCAGTAGTTATGAGGAAGTGCGTTCAGAGATGCGTGAGACAAAAGCTCTTTGTTATGGAGGAAACAAACACTGTGGTAATTCAGTGAGTTTGGGGTTTGCATTGGGGGAAGAAAATCTTCTGACTGAATAGTCCAAATCTTCTGTAATCTCAGCTAATCCTACAGCAAGATTTACAGATGTTTGTCCCTCAAACATGTCACTTTCTTTACATTATCTATATAATGTACTGCCCATCTTATGTTGGACATTTGACTAGTAGTGTATTGATTTCATTGGTTCAGTAAAGTTTAAATTCAATTCTATTAATCTTTGTTGAGTCATTGTTAGTTATACAGTATATTGATGTTCTGCTGTAAATTTTGTTATTGTAAATTATGAGCACGTCAGCTGCTTTTGCACGAAACTCATCACCTGTTTTGCAGGTTTAAACATTTAAACTCGGCACAGAGAGCAAACAGTGCAAAGGTCAGTCATTTTTCTTTCCACAGTCATAAACAGTTCACTGTGATAAAATATGAGTTGATCACTGTCTAAATGAGCAACGTTTTTTTCTGTTGTTTCTTGACAAATAAGGGTGAAACTCACAAAACAGGTCAGAATTCACCCTAAAATCAAAAGTACATATATAGAGAGAGAGAGAGCAAGAGAAAGTTGTGGTCAGAATTATTGGCACCCTTGATAAATATGATCAAAGATGACTATAAAAATAAATCTGCATTGTTTATCCTTTTAATCTTTAATTCATAAAATTAGCAAAAATCTAACCTTTCATTGAAGGAAAAGAATTGAAAGTGGGGGGAAACTCACATTATGAAATAAATGTTTTTCTCCAAAACACGTTGGCCACAATTATTGGTACCCTTTTATTCAAAACTTCTTGCAACCTCCTTTTGCCAAGATAACAGCTCTGAGTCTTCACCTATAATGCCTGATGAGTTTGGAGAACACCTGACAAGAGATCAGAGATCATTCCTTCATACAGAATCTCTCCAGATCCTTCAGATTCCAGCTTCATGATGGTGCTTCTTCTCTTCAGTTCACCTCACTCATTCTCTTTAGGGTTCAGGTCAGGGAACTGGGAAGACCATGGCAGAAGCTTCATTTTGTGCTCAGTGACACATTTTTGTGTTGGATTTGATGTTTGTTTTAGATCATTGTCCTGATGGAAGATCCAACCACAGTCCACTATAGGATTTGTAGGTTTAGATTTTAGATTTTTTATCTGTTGGTATTTGATAGAATCCATGATGTATCTGAACAAGATGTCCAGGACCTCCAGCAGAAAAACAGTCCCACAACATTAAAGATCCAGCAGTATATTTAACCGTGGGCATGGGGTACTTTTTATCCATGTGTGCACCAAACCCATCTGGTGGGTTTGCTGCCAAAAAGCTCTTTTTTTAGTTTCATCTAACCATAGAAGCCAGTCCCCGTTTGAAGTTTCAGTCTTGTTTGACAACTGAATATGCTGGAGATTGTTTCTGGATGAGAGCAGAAGATTTTTCTTGAAACCCTCCCGAACAACTTGTGGGGCTGTTTGATAATTTTTGAGATGTTCTGAGACTCAAGACTCAACTAATCTCTGCAATTCTCCAGCTGTGATCCTTGGAGAGTCTTTGTCCACTCAAACTCTCCTCCTCACTTCACATTAGGGTGATTTAGACACACGTCCTCTTCCAGGCAGATTTGTAACATCTTTAGTTGATTGGAACTTCTTAATTATTGCCCTGATGTTGTAAATGGGGATTTTCAATGCTTTAGCTTTTTTATTATAGCCACTTTCTATTTTGTGAAGCTCAACAATCTTTTGCTGCACATCAGAACTATATTCTGTGGTTTTACTGTGATGTTTTACTGTTTCATTGCGATGAATGATTACGGGAATTTGGCCTTTGTGTTTCTTCATGTTTATTCTCCTGTGGAACAGGAAGTCATGGCTGGACAATTTCATGTTCATGATCACCCTGGTGGGCTAAAAAATTTTAAATATGAATGGGAATATACTTCAGAGATATTTTACTCAAAGTAAACCTTCAGATTGTAGGGAGGTTCTCACAAAACTTTATTTTCTGCAAGCTTTTTTCAAGGTAAATGTAGGTGTCTTTCCAAAAAGAAGAACACCAATAACAAAATGATATAAGAATCCAAATAATTCATAAATTTATGCACACCAAAGCACCCATGGAAAAATAAATAAATAAATAAGAATACAGAAAAAACTTTTCTGAATTCAGAGTGTGTATAATGCAACAGCAAAGAGCTTGTTTACATTTTAGACAAATCAAGTTGCAACACCGAACAGGGCCACATGGGGATGCCACAAAAAAAAAAAAAAACTAAACCAACCACCTTGACCTGACTGCATTTACCTACAGTACACGGATTAATTCAGAATTACTAAACACGGCAACATACACAACAAATCAAAACATTATGGGATGTTTTCTTTACATTAGCGCTGTTTTGGACTGATTATTTGAATGAATTCGCTTGCTGGATCATTGGATTGAAAACTTTCCCGAAGTTAAAATAATCTGATCGCAAACAGAGAAGTGGAATCTGGTTATAGGGTTTGAATAGAAATTTCCATCTACTTGGGTTACAGGTGCTTGTGTATATACACTGTATATACACTTTTTTTTTTTTAAGTCTCTGAGATCCTGACACCTTGCACTTCTGGAGACTCCAGGTAGGTTGCAGTTCTGGAAAATAGTGGCACTGGAGACTAAAGGGTTCCTGATGGTTTCACACTTAATTCTTCACCTTAATTCTTATTTCTTTTGCAGTTAATGTGTCTTTTCTTTTCAACCTGTTTTTGTCTGACCCCGCTGACCCAATGAGCATTTTGCTGTCCCTTGGTCATGCTTTAACTTTGCAATTTCTAGTATTGCATTAGTATTGCATCCTTCTCATGAGTATTTAATAATTTTTGACTTTTCAGTCTGAGTTAAATCTCTTTTTTGGCTCATTTTGCCTGAAGAAAACCTGCCTAATAATTCTGCACACCTGAATATAAGGCATTTTTCATTTCCAGCCTTCATTATATATCGCTTATAAATGATTAAAAACAATATTAATAGTGGTTATTAAGATTGATGTGGAAATGGTAAAATGTGCTTGGAAAAAAAAATATGATCAGAAAATCAAATTGCCTAATAATTCTGCACACAGTGTATATATATATATATATATATATATATATATATATATATATATATATATATATTGTTTGTTTGTTTGTTTGTTTTTTTGTTAAAGACAATATTCTTCCTTTTGAAGCTGGAAGGAAATATAACATACAGGGTTTTTTTTTTTTTTGTAAACAATATCTACATGTCATAGTATTGTTATAGATCTGTAGATCTTTAATGATGTTAAATATCTCTAATCAGTTATTTATCTTCAGTGTCTCATATTGAGCCGTAATTCATTCAGATCCGCTTCTGTTCCAGTGCAAAAATAATTTAGTCCAGTAGATCTCCTTTTTATTCAAAAAGAAATACACTCATTTGATATATTTTTGGATTTTCATAGCTTTTTATGAAGTCAGTGCTTAATTAGTTAATGTGCCTAATCCTGTTCAGTTCATTAATTGTGAAGGAGTTTTGCATTCTGTGCTTGCTTGAGACAGGTAATTAACTTAATGTGTGTTTAATGAGCAATAATCAAATCATAGAACAAGTGTAGTTATCATCCCATGGTCATGAGTGCATAATGTTTGTTTTTTTATCATCCCTGTTAATGAAGGTTAGAATGTTAATTTTTGGGAGTTTGTGTAGGTTTGTAACTTTTTTACTGAACTCAGTGTGTAGAAATTAGTGAACTTCCTGCATGATTTTTATGCCATTTTAAAGTCGGCATGAAATGGAAGTTTTGATAGTCTTTTCTTCTCTATTGTGACGTATATCTGAGTGAAATTGCTTCTCAAACGACAACA
>NC_063056.1:39582467-39687467 GCF_018812025.1 Megalobrama amblycephala
GACTCTCTACCCTCCGACTCTCTACCCCTCCGACTCTCTACCCCTCCGACTCTCTACCCCTCCGACTCTCTACCCCTCCGACTCTCTACCCCTCCGACTCTCTACCCCTCCGACTCTCTACCCCTCCGACTCTCTACCCCTCCGACTCTCTACCCCTCCGACTCTCTACCCCTCCGACTCTCTACCCCTCCGACTCTCTACCCCTCCGACTCTCTACCCCTCCGACTCTCTACCCCTCCGACTCTCTACCCCTCCGACTCTCTACCCCTCCGACTCTCTACCCCTCCGACTCTCTACCCCTCCGACTCTCTACCCCTCCGACTCTCTACCCCTCCGACTCTCTACCCCTCCGACTCTCTACCCCTCCGACTCTCTACCCCTCCGACTCTCTACCCCTCCGACTCTCTACCCCTCCGACTCTCTACCCCTCCGACTCTCTACCCCTCCGACTCTCTACCCCTCCGACTCTCTACCCCTCCGACTCTCTACCCCTCCGACTCTCTACCCCTCCGACTCTCTACCCCTCCGACTCTCTACCCCTCCGACTCTCTACCCCTCCGACTCTCTACCCCTCCGACTCTCTACCCCTCCGACTCTCTACCCCTCCGACTCTCTACCCCTCCGACTCTCTACCCCTCCGACTCTCTACCCCTCCGACTCTCTACCCCTCCGACTCTCTACCCCTCCGACTCTCTACCCCTCCGACTCTCTACCCCTCCGACTCTCTACCCCTCCGACTCTCTACCCCTCCGACTCTCTACCCCTCCGACTCTCTACCCCTCCGACTCTCTACCCCTCCGACTCTCTACCCCTCCGACTCTCTACCCCTCCGACTCTCTACCCCTCCGACTCTCTACCCCTCCGACTCTCTACCCCTCCGACTCTCTACCCCTCCGACTCTCTACCCCTCCGACTCTCTACCCCTCCGACTCTCTACCCCTCCGACTCTCTACCCCTCCGACTCTCTACCCCTCCGACTCTCTACCCCTCCGACTCTCTACCCCTCCGACTCTCTACCCCTCCGACTCTCTACCCCTCCGACTCTCTACCCCTCCGACTCTCTACCCCTCCGACTCTCTACCCCTCCGACTCTCTACCCCTCCGACTCTCTACCCCTCCGACTCTCTACCCCTCCGACTCTCTACCCCTCCGACTCTCTACCCCTCCGACTCTCTACCCCTCCGACTCTCTACCCCTCCGACTCTCTACCCCTCCGACTCTCTACCCCTCCGACTCTCTACCCCTCCGACTCTCTACCCCTCCGACTCTCTACCCCTCCGACTCTCTACCCCTCCGACTCTCTACCCCTCCGACTCTCTACCCCTCCGACTCTCTACCCCTCCGACTCTCTACCCCTCCGACTCTCTACCCCTCCGACTCTCTACCCCTCCGACTCTCTACCCCTCCGACTCTCTACCCCTCCGACTCTCTACCCCTCCGACTCTCTACCCCTCCGACTCTCTACCCCTCCGACTCTCTACCCCTCCGACTCTCTACCCCTCCGACTCTCTACCCCTCCGACTCTCTACCCCTCCGACTCTCTACCCCTCCGACTCTCTACCCCTCCGACTCTCTACCCCTCCGACTCTCTACCCCTCCGACTCTCTACCCCTCCGACTCTCTACCCCTCCGACTCTCTACCCCTCCGACTCTCTACCCCTCCGACTCTCTACCCCTCCGACTCTCTACCCCTCCGACTCTCTACCCCTCCGACTCTCTACCCCTCCGACTCTCTACCCCTCCGACTCTCTACCCCTCCGACTCTCTACCCCTCCGACTCTCTACCCCTCCGACTCTCTACCCCTCCGACTCTCTACCCCTCCGACTCTCTACCCCTCCGACTCTCTACCCCTCCGACTCTCTACCCCTCCGACTCTCTACCCCTCCGACTCTCTACCCCTCCGACTCTCTACCCCTCCGACTCTCTACCCCTCCGACTCTCTACCCCTCCGACTCTCTACCCCTCCGACTCTCTACCCCTCCGACTCTCTACCCCTCCGACTCTCTACCCCTCCGACTCTCTACCCCTCCGACTCTCTACCCCTCCGACTCTCTACCCCTCCGACTCTCTACCCCTCCGACTCTCTACCCCTCCGACTCTCTACCCCTCCGACTCTCTACCCCTCCGACTCTCTACCCCTCCGACTCTCTACCCCTCCGACTCTCTACCCCTCCGACTCTCTACCCCTCCGACTCTCTACCCCTCCGACTCTCTACCCCTCCGACTCTCTACCCCTCCGACTCTCTACCCCTCCGACTCTCTACCCCTCCGACTCTCTACCCCTCCGACTCTCTACCCCTCCGACTCTCTACCCCTCCGACTCTCTACCCCTCCGACTCTCTACCCCTCCGACTCTCTACCCCTCCGACTCTCTACCCCTCCGACTCTCTACCCCTCCGACTCTCTACCCCTCCGACTCTCTACCCCTCCGACTCTCTACCCCTCCGACTCTCTACCCCTCCGACTCTCTACCCCTCCGACTCTCTACCCCTCCGACTCTCTACCCCTCCGACTCTCTACCCCTCCGACTCTCTACCCCTCCGACTCTCTACCCCTCCGACTCTCTACCCCTCCGACTCTCTACCCCTCCGACTCTCTACCCCTCCGACTCTCTACCCCTCCGACTCTCTACCCCTCCGACTCTCTACCCCTCCGACTCTCTACCCCTCCGACTCTCTACCCCTCCGACTCTCTACCCCTCCGACTCTCTACCCCTCCGACTCTCTACCCCTCCGACTCTCTACCCCTCCGACTCTCTACCCCTCCGACTCTCTACCCCTCCGACTCTCTACCCCTCCGACTCTCTACCCCTCCGACTCTCTACCCCTCCGACTCTCTACCCCTCCGACTCTCTACCCCTCCGACTCTCTACCCCTCCGACTCTCTACCCCTCCGACTCTCTACCCCTCCGACTCTCTACCCCTCCGACTCTCTACCCCTCCGACTCTCTACCCCTCCGACTCTCTACCCCTCCGACTCTCTACCCCTCCGACTCTCTACCCCTCCGACTCTCTACCCCTCCGACTCTCTACCCCTCCGACTCTCTACCCCTCCGACTCTCTACCCCTCCGACTCTCTACCCCTCCGACTCTCTACCCCTCCGACTCTCTACCCCTCCGACTCTCTACCCCTCCGACTCTCTACCCCTCCGATAAAATCTCTGA
Organism: Megalobrama amblycephala; assembly: GCF_018812025.1. Classification (NCBI taxonomy): domain Eukaryota; kingdom Metazoa; phylum Chordata; class Actinopteri; order Cypriniformes; family Xenocyprididae; genus Megalobrama; species Megalobrama amblycephala. Next base: position 39,585,633 of record NC_063056.1, read on the forward strand.
AGACAATCAAAGACAATCTTAAAGCCCCTTTTATTTATTCTCAAAAACAACTGAAACATTTACAAGAAAACAATTACAAATGTTTACATAAACAAAAACATGAACATTCATCCTAAGAGGGAAGAAACCAAAGTGCATTGCATCACAAAAGACACAAGATTAGATTACAAAAGAACTATGAACAATAAGGCATGATTCAGGTAGAAAATGGCAGGAAAAGATCACAGCATGCCCACAATGGATTTGGAGGATGGACAGGTGGACAAGTTGTAGGTGAGGACCCAAGCTGAGCCAAAGGCCCAGGATGACACTGGCTATCAAAGTAGCAACAAATACTTTGCAACCAAAGATGGAGGGAGAAGGACAACAATAGAGCCAAAAGGGTGGACAGACAAGGCAAGGACAGGAAGGCAAAGCCATTGGACAGGAAGTCCATGAAACTGGTGTAAATACATACAAGTGGAAAAAGGTCATTAAGTTACAGCATAATGCAAAAACCACAGCTACAAAACAGCAGATCTCCATCACAGAGAACAAAAAGCATAGGCTTAACCTAAAACGGCACAAATGCAAGTCATGCAGACAGGTTTAACATCAAATGAGGGAGCAAATTCTTCAAAACTGATTTTTTTCTTCAATATCTCAGACACAAGCACAGCTAAAATGTAGAGCTTTTGAAAACACAGAAAAATGCTTGCCTGAAAACTTAATTATCTTGTTAATGTTGACAATGAACCAATGATCAACTATCCTTGACGTCTGAACTTTGCGTACTTGGTATTCTGAAGCGCTGAATGTTGGTGTGCAGCAAGCAAAGCTTGTCTTCTTGTGACAGACAGCCTCAAGCCTCAAGCAAGAACAAGATCTGCTGTATGCCCTCCATTGTTGTTTACTGTGTTGTTTTCTTTTTCGCGCGAGAATTACGTCGATCACTACTTTCCGGCTACACCACCCCTATCAAGTATGGGTACTGTTGGCGGTGGAAACACAAGCCTGATCAAGGTGTACCGAACCGAACCAAACCGTACCGTACCGAACAAGAGGTGAAGGCATAAATTAAAAATAAATAAATAAATAAAAAGTGTCAAATCAATTTCATGAGTATGGTATTAGGGTTAGTTACTTATACAGCATTTAAGTACAAATAGAAAAAGCAGCATTAGAGTTGTCAATATTTGTAGTTGTCACAACAGAAGAGGATAATGAGATGACATGCAAAAGACAGTCTTTACTTACTGTATAAGCACTTCAAAACAGGTGAGTAGGCAATTCATTTAACATAGAACTTAACTGAATGAGAAAATCTTTATGTTTAGCAGGTTCTGGCTGTCGTGACTGAAGGACAGGCTGAAGACAGGCATGGCACAGGTGAGTAGATGGGCAAGTTCTTCTGTATGAAACAAAGTAGGTAAGCAGTTTTTGGGCAAAGATGATGAAACAGTCCTAGTAGCGATGAGACCAAACAATGAATTAGTGTTTGCTTTTGTATGGAAACTGATGAGGTTGATGGCAAACGTGTGAATGTGAGCAGGTGATGGCCAGGGAGGATTATGGGAAATGTGTGTTGTGGTGACAGGTATGGTGAAAGTAGATTGTAACAGTAGTGACTTCATTGCAGAGAAAGAACATGGCGCACTTGTACAAGTACATGCTCCCTGTGTTACATCTGAACTACTGTACTGAGATAGAGGGTTCTGTTCCAGTGGTTGTCCTGAAAGACTGTGTCAAAGCCTTTAAATTTGTTAACGGAGCCAGTGGAATAAAAGCAGGAGGTGACAGGTTGAGCTGTTACTTTAGCTGATTGCAAAACATGTGCTTCCAAGTTCAAGGATCACCTTCAATGTCTTAGTTACACTGGCTGGATGTACAGTCAATATAAAAGGGGACTAAAACACCACAGGTGTAATACAAAGGGGAATAAAAAGACACTGATGCATAAATAGAACAGAACATGTAAGTAAAAAGGGAATGCAAAAGACAAAAGCATGCATACATGAAGAAAAAAAAAAAAAAAAAAAAAAAAAAAAAAAAAAAACACACACACACCACTTCAGAAATTTGGAGAGCCTTTACAAACATGCAAGCAAACAAACAAACCATTAACAGCTTGTTAATGTTGGTTTAATAGATAATAATAGACCTTCCCTCACTTTTTAGTGTGCATATTGTTAAATACATCTTTTCTGCCAAATTAGCTTATAACCAAGTTTGGGGCAGCCCTCTGATATCTGAGCTTGTGGTTTGGATGTGCCTAACATTGTCTGATCAGAGGATCAGAATAGCCATATTTCTCCAAAGCTGTTAAGGAACATGGCTCAACCCAATAAAGAGAGTAGGAACAAATTGATAACAGGAGTCAATTTCAAAAATGAGAGAAAAAAAAAACAAAAAAACAACAACATTCCCAAAGTTCAAAAAGAAAATGAGGGTAGAAGAGCTTAATTATGTGAGCTTACCTACAGTATGTGAGTGCTGTAGTTGCAAATGACTACAAGGAAGGCCAAAGAAGAGGCGAAACAGCAGCACATCCAACTGAAAAGAAACTGTCCAGTTCATCTAGAAGACATGGTACATGTGAAGTTTATGACATTCAAAGAAGATGTTGCATAGAGTATATTTACAGGTATTTTTGAAGGAAACCTGCTCAATCTCCCTTCCCAGTTTATGGTGAAGGGCCTGCAAGAAATTGAATTTCTAGGGGTCACTTTGTCCTGTTGTGAAATCAAACTCATGATGAATGGGTAACTCAACACGGGACCTGCAAAATAGCTGTAAAAAAGGTGTAGGAAAAGATTTAAACAAAATACATAATTTTACACATGAAAAAAAGTGCATGTGACAAATGTGCTGGTGCGGTTAAGAATAGATTTAGATCAGAAAAAAGACGGAAATATGAAATGCCTTATCTTCAGCCTTGGTCTGTGAACTTGCACAATTCATAAATCGTTCAAAACTAGACCACATAAGAGACTTCAAACAAATAAAATTCCAACTGTTTTGCAGTATAAATGCAGTTAATATAAAAAGGCAACACTACAACCAGGTAATAAAACAAGGATACCATCTTGCATCAGTCTACAATAGAGACGAGCACAAAAGCTTCCTTCAATAAGAATCAAATAGAAGTGGCAAAGACATAAAAAGGAAAAAAAATGAAAGGCATAGATGCAAAAGTAATTATGCTTTTATTTAAATTCATTGGGACACAAAGGCTTATATTCAAAAGGATCATAAGTCATATATGCAAAGGCATGAATACTAAATGATACAAAAAGGAAAGCTTAAAAAGGAAATAAAAAGGTTGAAATAAGGGGCATTAGAAAAAAAAGTGGTACATAAAAGGCACAAAAGGCTTAAATGGAAAGGGGCAAATTCTAAAATTCAAAGTGGCACAAGAGAAAAAGCACTAGTATACAATGGATTAAGCTGCTTTGAAACGATCGTGAAAAGTGCTGCTCCAATAAATTTGACTGACAAATACAAATGGGGTAAAAGGCATGAATAAGTGATATACAGCAAAATAAAGAGGTATGTGTATTAAAATGAATAAATGCAAAAGGGAATACAACTAATGTAAAGTCACCAGGCTCCCCGTTAAGCCCACACAGCAATCTCACTCACCTGGATTCTAATCATCTGCACCGGTTTCCAATCAGTCCCTGCAATCAGCTCAGTGTATACAATTTATTTAAAAAAATAAATAAATAAATAAATAAATAAATAAAAAGTCATGTTTATAGACTACACTGTTCTACTCGCCTTGTCAAGCTCCTTGATACTCCATGATTCTCCCTGTGTGCTTCAAAGATCTCATGAATCCTTTCAGACAACCCCCGTTTAAGACTCCCTTGGAAATTTCCTGTGTCCCCTCCATTGTCTGTCTACCAACCTGGAATACTCACATGCAAAGGACAACGAGGCGTATGCTCCATCGCGCTGTTTCCAACACCATCTCTAACCTGATAAAGAACAAGAGACTCAGTTGTTCAAATATCCATCTCCTGTAAACTCTAAATAGTCTGCATTACTTGCATGTCTGTCTCCATTTGACAAACCGGTCCAATCTGCTGTGATTCCTGAACATCTGCCTTTTGAGTCTGGTATCCCTTGGCAGTAAATGGGCACTAATGCTGACAAACAAAATTTAACAGCAAATTAGTCAGACAGAAACAAACACTGCAGAAATGTGGAGACCCTTTGTAAAAACCAGTCTCAAACAATATAACAGCTTCAATGTGTAAAGAGGACGCAGTACAATCCATTCGCAGAGGGTTTATTGAGCAGCAGCAGAAACAAACATATCATTAGACAGGCAATGGGTCAATACCAGAATATCAGTCCAATCCGTGAACATACACAAGGGATAATCCAAGGGCAGAGTGGCAGGCAATAGGTCCAAACACAGATATGAGAAAGGCAATCACTGATGAACAGGCAGAATCATACACATGGTTGGCAATCAAGAAAACAAGAAAACCGCTCAGTAAGACAGTACAGCTGACAATACTTCACAAAGCATGGATACAGCTTCTCTGGCTAAATAGTCACCAAACAGGAAGTCAATGTAGAAGCGGCAGAGGGAGCAGATCTCAGTCAGGATTCAGGAGATGGCTCCCTCTGCTGGTGTGGCATTACACAATGTTAATTAAATAAAACACCAATATCAACCACACGTTTTGCTTTTTAGTGTGCACTGTTAAATACACATCTAAAACAACTTCTTTTATCACCAATTTTTATAACCAAGTTTAGGAGCTCCCGTCTGATATCTGAGCGTATGGTTTCGGAAATGCACCTGCAGGTGACTGACTCTACACTGTTCTGCTCCTCACGAAGTAACATTAAAAATTGGTTTGTCAGAGGATGCAATGAAGGAAGGCAACATTTTCTGATTATCCTCACTTACATAAATGAACTAAAGTGTCGTGCACCCACTGAAGTGTCAGTCACCAATTCCCTATGACAATAAAGCATTTGAAAAAGCATAATTATGGATAAAACAAGCATCGGGTTCACTCAGAAATTCAGAATGTTACAATAACAGCAATGAAGACTACAGAAATATAAGAATGAAAAAAATATATATACATACATATTATTATATGCCAAAACAGTTTTTCTTGATGCAAACACTCACATCCATGTCACTACTCTCACTAAACAGAAACTTCAGAAACTTCTTCAAAAACTTCCAATTAACTGTCAAAGAATCTCCTCTTCCTCATCTATGGCTTGGATCAATTGGATGGAAATGCCATGGATCTGTTTGTGTGTATGGAAACCATCGTCTTGACATCGTGCTGTACACCCACATCGCCAGAGGGAACAGCAGACGAGGAATAAGGTAAGCTGGCGTGTTTAAGTGCAAGTGCTCCGTAGACCCACAGAGAGAAGTCATTGTCACAAGGGATTCAGAAATGTAGATAAAAATTACACCCTCTCAATAAACAGACAAATATTCTAGTCTATTCTAATAGTCAACTCAAACAATCGAAAATCTTGAAAATTAAGATTGCTCTAACAGACATTATTTTCATAAATTAAAAGACATTTTGAAAAAAAATGACTTTCTTTAGGGTTTTTTTTTTTTTTACCTACTATGGAAGTCAATGGTGCTCCAGAGCAGCCTGGTTACAAACTTTCTTCAAAATATCTTCCTTTGGGTCATGAATGGGTGTCCCTTATTTTGCCACACTGAAGGTGGCAACCCTACCTATAACACCCAATGTAATAGTTACATAATAAAAAGAATGGCATCTATGCTAATATTAGTCTCTCTGTTTATCCCGAGGTGTACCAAAGTCAGCCGGAACGGGGTCATATCCAGATCAGATGGAGAACCCGCAGCTAGACATGACCACAACTCATCCCTGAGTGTCAGCAGAGATTTTCAACTGGACCATCCGCTGTGAAGGCCTCATCCACACAGATCCTCAACTAACCTGTCTCCATATCAGCATGATGAATCCGATCTTCAACCAGATGGAACTGGATTAAATATTTTGACTGTTCTGATCCCAGTCTAATTTCTGAACTGTAATGCTGCCTGAATCATAATCATGCACTGTTCGTTGTTGGCCAGAGAACTGAACTACTAAGCTGGTTTCTCCCAAGGTTTTATTCTCCATTCTGTCACCTGATGGAGTTTGGGTTCTTGTCGCTGTCGCCTCTGCCTTGCTTATTTGAGAACACTTAATATTCACCAACATTACTGATCTGACTGCAGTGACACCATTGGATGAGAACTAAACTGAGCTAGGCTGCGTTTACCAAAAGCATCGTGAGCCAAAGTTGATTATAGATCCATGGCCACCAGTGTTCTCTACGATAAACTTAGCTCACAATGATTTTAAGCTTGTTTCATAATTGATGAAACATTTCTTGAACAAAACTGAATCAATACTGAACTGACTTCAGCTGAACAATGACACCAGCGTATTTTTATAGCCATTTACATCATAGATAATTACTTTCCTGTTTATCCCTGTAAATCTATATTGTATAAGTACTATATAAAGTAGTTGTATTTTCTGCCAAAATATTTTGAAAAGCAAATTTTATGGCTCTATATTGAGTCCTTAAAACAATCTAGTTTAGATAACGTCAACATTATGGCTGTAACTCTTTACTTTCCTGTAAACAAACAGTGTAGTATTACACATCAGGATGAGTAATAAAGACCACAGGCTAAAAATCAGTGCATTGATGGTTTTCTATGGGCTTTATTTTGTTAAGATAAACTTTGCACTACAACCATATTATAGTAAAAATATATGCCAGACAGATACAGCAGTACTTCATCACACAATTGCAAATGATTATTAATACAATGATAATCAAAATATATCAAGTGACCTATTCTATCCTCCACCCAATGTCGTTGTGCACCATTTATTTACTGTATATAAAGAACGTTTAAAGTATTTTTGTAACTATAGAAGGTGCAAAAAACCCTGCATAACTGGCATAATAATGAACATCAATAAACCTTAGTTTATTAACCTTAGCAGACGCCATATTGAATTTAACAGATGAAAACGAGGCTGTGAGAGATAGACTCTTTACAATGGTACATACTGTATAGGTAAAGGTACTAGATAAATTTAAAAACTTTCAAAACTTTTATGGAGTTTTGGTCTACTTATTTCTTTTTTTTGGAGGGGGGGGGGGAATGTTTTGTCAGATGAGCATCTGGCATGTTGTTAAACAGCAGTACAAACTGTTTAACACACTGTACTTCTATTTAAGAAGGCACTAAGGTCTATATATCATACATATTAAAAATACATTTAGCAAAACTAAGTAAAAAGATTATTTGATGGAAAAGCTGAGATTCAACTGAAATGTTAAATACGTTAATCTTTATCATTTTAATTTGAAGATTAAGTTTTACTTGAAGGCAGAGAAAGTTAATATTACTAAACATTATTGCTGTATTTCCAGTTTGGGATATTTTTTGGTGAAGAGCTAGAGGACTTGTGCAAATTCTGTAGAAATCTTTAGAACATTTCATTTAAGAGTGATTCTTGAGTCAAATCTGTTGCTTTTGTTCATAGATTCCAGTGTTAAGACCATTCCAGTGATGAATCACTTAGAGAAGTGTTACAAATGTGCAATCCGGTTCCCACAGCTGCAAAAATCACAACGGACTTATAAGACTGTCAGTCAAAATGGATCCTGTCAGTGAGCATCAGCTGCGGGACCATTACAACCCTCAGATCTTACAAGAAGGTACAGGAACTCAAGCAGAGATTCCAGTGCTGCGGACATCAATAATGAAAAACCACAGAGAATGAAGGGCGGAGCCAGAAGTCTCTCTCTCTGACCTCCATTCAGATGCAAAGCCCAACCTGAGCTTTCATTGGCTGCTGGTGCAGTGGGCGGAGCTCTGGCCAGCCTCCAGCACGTCATCTTTGGGTGTCAACCTTCAAAAACCAATTAAAGTAGGTGTTAAACAGCAGAAGGAAAAATTAAACATCTATTGAGATCTGACAAATGCAAGGAATACTGCAGGCTCAGCAAGTTTATCTGTCTGTCTGGAAAGCTGTAGGAGACAAAAGAAATTCTGAAATGTGAAGCTTGTATTTTTGTTAAAGCACTAATAAAAATTTCTGCATATCCACCATAATCGGCAACGTGGAATTAAGATATTTCCTGTGTATGTGTGAGACTTCTAGTTATTTACTTACAGTGGCTAATGAATCAGAAGAATAAAGTGCAGTAAACGGTAAAACTATTTGAGCTACAAACCAGTGTGTTTATGACAATACATGAAAATAATATGTTAAGAAATACCAGTTTGCAACATCAAGCAGCATAACAGGCTGTTTAGTACTAGAGATGTGTGAGACTATTGCTGCTGCTAGTCGACTTGGAAGTCGACTAGCCATTTACTTTTTTTTATTTTTTATGCACGTTTAATGTTTTATTTTTTATTTTTACAAAGGCTATGTTTAAATAACCATCATGTTAATGTTAGATTTTAAAATTCATTTAAATATTGTATATCTGGAACAGAAAACAAAATCATTCCATTTTATCTCAGGTTTAGCATGTGTTGGTTTTCACTCGCGGCGGGTTCAGAGAAACGTCCACTCGGAAGCCTGCACAAAACTAGTAGTGTTTTCTTCTATGTCATGTCAAACGAACAAATAAGCTTGCTTATTGGCTCATTATACTACCGGTTATGAGGGACAATACGGTATGAAATTTTATATTGGATTAAAAGAAAAACATAAAAAAATTGTTTTTAAAAACGTACCTGACACTTAGAGAATATGCTTACATAATGTATAGTTGTCAAACTATTATTGTGATTTTATTTGAGGAAATCTGTTTATAATAGGCTATTAGGTTTTAACTTATTGGTCTTGCACTATTGATTCAGTTGATTTGAATAAACATGTCTATATTGGCTAACGTTGATTAAATTTAATATACAGTGATCATAACGCCAGGCAAGCACATCGCATATATCTGACCTGTTTTAAGCGGTATTGACTGTTCATAGATTAAAGAGTATATTTCAAATGGATCGTATATACAGACCGTCTCTGGGGTTAGGGTTAGAATAGTAAAATTTCAGTTTAAAGTTCATAAAATAAGTCATTGTGCACATCCCTATTTTGTGTTTTGAAGTGAATGACACAGGAAGCCAGACACATTCAATGTACAAATTGCCGTACCATTCTTGCGTTTAAAATAAAGTTGGATAAAAATCGGAGAGTCTTTGGGGGGAGATAGCCACATGTAAACAGTGTCATTTCTGGTATCCTTGAGCATATAATGCAAAAGTTAAACAAACAAATGGCCATGAATACACTATTATAACAACTGAACCCAAGTAAAATGCTTAATTTGAATAGAGATGATGTAACATACAAAACAATGAATAGATGCATCTGCTTTCCTTTTAGTACTTCAGATCAGTGATTAGATTAGATTAAATGAATTGATGTTCCCAGTGGAAAGGCAGTGTCATGTGATCTGAATGTAAACTGCATGCACCATTGTCAAATAATCATCATAATATAAAATACTGACCTGTGTAAGCTTTCAGCGCGGCTGCTGATCCGACTGGAAGTGTCGGCTTTACTGCGTCTCTCAGTGGGAACCATCGAGCCCAAGCCTTCCGAGGAGTGAGGCGGATCACAGACGCTCTGGCTGGGAACGCAGTGGTTGCGGATTGCCGTGGAGACAGGCGTGTTGTCATGGTTACTGCTGACAGGGGTGTGAACGCCTGTGCTGGTGCCCATGGACTTGGACACGACCTTGAGCTTGTGTGAGGAGGACTTGTAGTGTTTGGACTTGTGCTGCACGTGGCTGTTGTGCTTGAGGAAGAACTCGCAGGACTCCTGCAGGACACGCCTGCTCTCGCTGATGGGGCTGAAGCACAGAAACAACAAGACTGCTGTCAATCGATCAAAAAATTACCGAATTAATCGCACGCTTTATCTGTAATTAATCACGATTAAAAACATTGGGGTTTTTAATATTTTTTACAGTCACAGTTACACTCCAAATTAATGTAGAAACAAGTTAAAGACAGTATATTTTGAATATTTGTTGTAATGGCATCTTTTTATGAATGAAGGCCAGTATCACTGCTACTATTACAAGCGAGGCTCCCACACCTCCTTCCTCGCACCACCAGAGGGAGCCATCACAATACTGACCGTTTCCCATTCAGACTTCACTACCCATAGGCCCTCATTCCTGGGACTGATTGCACACACACCTGCACCACATTACACACACACACACGCACGCTGCGAAGTCTTGCTTTGCCCCGGTGATCATATAAATGAACTATAGTGTCCTGAACCCACTAGTAAAAATATATAAAAAATATCTGAATAATTTTTGGTTTGACAGTGTAATGTAACGCTGGCCAAATTATGATGGGAAAAAAAATGGATGCTGCATTAATTGCATTAAATATTTCTAACACGTTAAACTGAGAAAAAAGTAACTGCTTCCGTTAACATGTTAATTTTGACAGCACTACAAAAATCACATAGATTCTGTTTTTATACAGGTAGACATGCAAAACAGTTGCTTTCTCAACATTAAATGGGACCTATAATTCTCCTTTCACAAGATGTAATATCAGTCTCTGGTGTCTCCAGAATGTGTCTGTGAAGTTAACTCAAAATACCCCACAGATCATTTATTATAGCTTGTCAAATTTGACCCTATTTGGGTGTGAGCAAAAACACACCGTTTTTGTGTCCCTTTAAATGCAAATGAGCTGCTGCTCCCACCCCCTTTCCAGAAGAGGGCGGAGCTTTAACAGCTCAACAACAACAAAGCTGGAGAATCTCACGCAGCCAAAATGAGGATTGTCAGTAACGGTGTTCAGCCTTACATTGTTCAAACCGGAGTCGACACTGATGGAGAGACTCAGGAAGAAGTTACAACTTTTAGAATGAAACCGGACGTTTCTGAATGGTTAGTGGATAAATTTATGTACAGGTGCTGGTCATATAATTAGAATATCATCAAAAATTCCATTCCAAAAGTGAAACTTGTATATTATATTCATTCATTACACACAGACTGATATATTTCAAATGTTTATTTCTTTTAATTTTGATGATTTTAACTGACAACTAAGGAAAATCCCAAATTTAGTATCTCAGAAAATTAGAATATTGTGAAAAGGTTCAATATTGAAGACACCTGGTGCCACACGCTAATCAGCTAATTAACTCAAAACACCTGCAAAGGCCTTTAAATGGTCTCTCAGTCTAGTTCTGTAGGCTACACAATCATGGGGAAGACTGCTGACTTGACAGTTGTCCAAAAGACGACCATTGACACCTTGCACAAGGAGGGCAAGATACAAAAGGTCTTTGCAAAAGAGGCTGGCTGTTCACAGAGCTCTGTGTCCAAGCACATTAATAGAGAGGCGAAGGGAAGGAAAAGATGTGGTAGAAAAAAGTGTACAAGCAATAGGGATAACCGCACCCTGGAGAGGATTGTGAAACAAAACCCATTCAAAAATGTGGGGGAGATTCACAAAGAGTGGACTGCAGCTGGAGTCAGTGCTTCAAGAACCACTACGCACAGACGTATGCAAGACATGGGTTTCAGCTGTCGCATTCCTTGTGTCAAGCCACTCTTGAACAACAGACAGCGTCAGAAGCGTCTAAAGACAAAAAGGACTGGACTGCTGCTGAGTGGTCCAAAGTTATGTTCTCTGATGGAAGTAAATTTTGCATTTCCTTTGGAAATCAGGGTCCCAGAGTCTGGAGGAAGAGAGGAGAGGCACACAATCCACGTTGCTTGAGGTCCAGTGTAAAGTTTCCACAGTCAGTGATGGTTTGAGGTGCCATGTCATCTGCTGGTGTTGGTCCACTGTGTTTTCTGAGGTCCAAGGTCAACGCAGCCGTATACCAGGAAGTTTTATAGCACTTCATGCTTCCTGCTGCTGACCAACTTTATGGAGATGCAGATTTCATTTTCCAACAGGACTTGGCATCTGCACACAGTGCCAAAGCTACCAGTACCTGGTTTAAGGACCATGGTATCCCTGTTCTTAATTGGCCAGCAAACTCGCCTGACCTTAACCCCATAGAAAATCTATGCAGTATTGTGAAGAGGAAGATGTGATATGCCAGACCCAACAATGCAGAAGAGCTGAAGGCCACTATCAGAGCAACCTGGGCTCTCATAACACCTGAGCAGTGCCACAGACTGATCGACTCCATGCCACGCCGCATTGCTGCAGTAATTCAGGCAAAAGGAGCCCTAGCTAAGTATTGAGTGCTGTACATGCTCATACTTTTCATGTTCATACTTTTCAGTTGGCCAAGATTTCTAAAAATCCTTTCTTTGTATTGGTCTTAAGTAATATTCTAATTTTCTGAGATACTGAATTTGGGATTTTACTTAGTTGTCAGTTATAATCATCAAGATTAAAAGAAATAAACATATGAAATATATCAGTCTGTGTGTAATGAATGAATATAATATACAAGTTTCACTTTTTGAATGGAATTAGTGAAATAAATCAACTTTTTGATGATATTCTAATTATATGACCAGCACCTGTAGTTGCCACTGGTGTCAAAAGTATTCACATTCAATACTCAAGAAGAAGTATAGATACTAGGGTTTAAAAATACTTCTGTAGAAGTTGAAGTATCAACTCAAGCTTTTTACTCAAGTAAAAGTGTAAAAGTACTGGTTTCAAAACTACTTAAAGTATAAAAGTAAAAGTAATGTAAGGAAAAAAATGCCATTAAGGACAAAAGCTTAGGCCGCGTCACAGAGGCCTATTGTGCACTCCACCTCCTCAAAATGTCATCAATAACCTTTATTGGAATGTAAATGTACATCCAAGCTTAACTGTAGGAATCTGTGAGGGCAACGGAAAGAAAAATGCGGGTAGTTTTGGTGTACCCAGCAGGCTTAGTAACAATCAGGGCTTGACATTAACACCTGCCAACCCGCCAAATGCGGGTAGTTTTCAGCTGTTTCAGTTCACACCGCACTGACAAACACCAACAAACTTGTCTGTTGGAGTTTGTTGGATAGGTGTGATAACCCTGTTGGCGTTGGTTGGAGTCTGTTTTTACCAGACTGAACATGTTTAATCTGCATTTGTTTGGTCGTCTGAGCATCCAACAAACGGCAACAAACTCTCGGTGCGTTCCAAACGGGATATATCGCCCTCCGAAGGGCACTTCGGAGTGAAAACAATCATGGCCGCCATATTGAAGGGTCGTTCCAAACCAAAGTGTTCAAAACTGGACACTTTAAAGGGCCCTTCGGAATGAAGGATTTCGAAGGGTACAACTGATGGACACTTCGGGGAAGGGGAAAGGGAAGTTGTTTGTCATCACAGAATGGGTACAGGAGGCTCGGAGTTCAATTTTACCTATAAATGAATGTATAGTATTTTTCTATAGGCTACTACTGTAATATTTATACGAGTTAGATTTAGTACATTATTATGGTCAAAACGACACTGTACTTCAACAAAAATACTTTACAGCTTTATCAGTCCATTCAAATGTTTCAAATACATAGACACAATATACATTATGGTGCGATAAACCAAAAATAAATAAATATATAAACTAACTTTAAACAGCTTGCGCAATCTATCCCCCTTGACTGTCTCGTTAAGATGACGCAGAAGTGCGTTCTAAAAAAGGAGTATTTTTGACCCCTACACCCTTCATCCCTTCGAAGCTCTCCCTCCGGAGGGTAAACCCTTTGAAGGGATTAGGGCATAGAGATGAACCCTTCCGAATGGAACGCAGGGCCTGACGTAATCTAACCTGGCCACGAACCGTTGCCATGACGATGAGGCAAGTCCCCGGCAAAGACAGCTGTTTGATCGCGCCCGCGCCTCACGCACACACAACAAAGCACTGGAAACGTGACATCGCAGCTTGTTCGTTATAAAAAATAAAATACAGTTTAAAAAAAAAACATATAAAATGTACAATAGTCCGTAGTGCAATCCGTGCCATTCAGCAAGAGCACTGCTCCACCGAAAGAGAGAGGTATAACACCATGAGAGCAACGCAGGTTTACCTTCAGTTTCGTTTTAAATTAATTCGTTTAGCCTTGTTTAGCTACATGGTTGTATATGACTATGGGTCACATAAATAAAAAGGGTCGCGCTAAAAAAAAAAAAAAAAGATTAATTTATTCAAACGTCTCTCTACCGAACTACCTAGCTTAATTTGCAGAGGACGAAGAGAAAACAGCCGTTTGATAGCCTAAATGAGCCAGTAGCAGAGAAATAATAAGTTTTAATAAATAATCTTTTTTGAGTAACGACCTTAACGACCCCCAACACTGTCGTCCTTGCTGGAGTGTGACGTGATTTGACGTGATTTGTGTCATGTGCAGGTGCGATGGATCGGTGTCAGAATGGTATATGTTTATTCTCATCCAACCACAATCAAATTCACTCTATCCGGATGGTGCGATTTATCTGGATAGTTGTTTTTTTGTTTTTTTCAAGCCCGAATGAAAACATGCCGAAATGAAATAGGAGTAACGAGGCTATTTTTAAAATGTAAGGAGTAGAAAGTACAGATAATTGCGTGAAAATGTAAGGAGTAGAAGTAAAAAGTCGTCTGAAAAATAATTACTCCAGTAAAGTATAGATACCCGAAATTTCTACTTAAGTAAGGTAACGAAGTATTTGTACTTCGTTACTTGACACCTCTGGTAGTTGCTGTGGAGTTGATTCAACTCATCCACTAGCATGTGTCGTCATGTTCATCTTTTGTGTTGAACTGACCCTCGTTTGTGAAGCAGTCCGGCGTAAAATGACGGCATGTCAACAACACTCTACTACAACAACTCTTCCTCTTCTCTAAAGCAGCCCAACATGGCCCCGCCCCGAGAACACACAACAAAGGGGGCGGGGCCATGTTGGGCTTCTTTAGAGAAGAGGAAGAGTTGTTGTAGTAGTGTTGTTGACATGCCGTCATTTTACGCATTTATGTAAATTTTAGTGTTAGTGATGTCACCAAGCCGTTTGTTGTAGTCCTTAAACAGCGATTTCTGTAAAAGAAAATATCTCTCTTTGCATTGAACTTTGAGCGTTGTAACTTTGCAGATGTTGTTTATGATCAAACAGCAACATTACACACTAACTAAAGTTAAAAAAGTCAAATCATAATCAACCTTTTTTTGTTTAAATTATATTGCATTGAACAGATCAGAGTGAAACTAAAGTGGAAAACATGACAAAAAGAATAATCCATAAAGCCATAAACAGTTGAGTTAGGGTTAGAGAAAGTGGCCTCACTCTTTTTTGCGCGTTCTCTTGAAGAATGACGCCCACTCCGAGCAGGTCTTCTTACTGCTGACCCAGAACACAGCTGGTATTCCCACAACCAGCGTCATCAGGTACTTGATGAGAAACAGGGAGAGCTCAGGCCGCTCCGCATCAATACTCTACAACAAACCAAAGAACAGTCAGGCAGGCAGAGACTAAACACTTTGATAATCTCACAGCACAGGACTGATGTCTCACGCGGCTGGAGCAGGGGATGCTGTACTCCTGACAGTGCTCGTGGATCCAGCTGTTCTCCCAGGTGCGGCGCTGGGCTTGTTCGTACAGGTAGCAGCCGAGCAGCACCAGCAGAGGCAGCAGGTAGAGGCCGCTGAACACGCCGATGCGGATCATGAACTTCTTCAGCTTCTCCTGGTTCCGTTCGTCATGCTGGATCACCTGACGCACGTGGTTCAGAGACACGATGCCAGCGAGCAGCAGCGACAGGCCGACCAGCACCCCGATGGCCAGCGGAGCCACGACGAACCAGCGCAGCACCGCCAGATCGTACAGGCCGACGAAGCACACGCCACTGATGCCGTCTCCCTCCACCTTATTGAGCGCCAGCAGCACGACGGTCAGCGCCGCGGGCAGACCCCAGGCCACCGCGTGGAACCACACGGCCTTCTTCTCTATGGCTTCACAGCTCCACTTCGGCCCTGCAGCCAGAAACCAGGTGATGGTCAGAATGACCCACCACACCATTCCCGCAGTGGAGGAGAAGTAGAGCAGCATGAAGAGCAGCGAGCAGCTGCGGCTCCGGCCTCCCAGCACGACCGTCGACACGCGGCCCGGCACACTCGGCTCAGAGCAAGCGGCCGCGTCATCCAACAGAAAACCAACAAAATAGATGAGAGAGACAAAACTGTAGCAGACAGAGTAGAAGACGATCGGCCGCTCGGGGTAGCGAAATCGCTCGACATCAATGAGGAAGGTTAAAAATGTGAACAGAGTTGCACACAAGCACACAACGGAGCTCACGCCGATGAAGGTCTTAGCGAAGCGCACTTCATGTGGCTCAAGGTACATGTTGTCGCAGGGCGGCGCGCAGTCTTGAGCCCCGAGGAAAGAGCCGGGGCGAGTCTTCAGCTGAAGGGGGCACCAGAATCCCAGATCCCGACCGGACGGCAGAGAGCTTCTGGACATGTTCACTTCTTCTACGGCTGAAACAGCAGAACCGTCTGGAGAAAAGCGACATGATTCCAATCTATAAGACAAAAAAACAAGCCAAACTATCATTTACAGCTCTAAACATCAAGTATTGCATTGTATCAAACATGTTTAGGTGGAAAAAACAAATGCATGATACACTGTGCGAAAATTAAATATAAATGCTTGTCCACAGCAAAAGATCAATACCCTCTGGTGCTCTCAGTCATTTTTGACTGGAAATGTTTTAGAATTTTATACTTCATCGGAATGGTATGAAACTTGATAAAAGTTTTGGCACTTGCTATGTGAACACAAAAAACAATCAAGGACAAGATTCGAAAAGGTTAATTGGTCCTGAAAAAGATAGTCACAATTGTGCTCCTTACTGTCAAAAATTACTGCATTGGAAATGAACGGGAGACGAATTTCATCTAGTGGAAACTTTTGGTATTGCAACCAAACAAAATCTGACTGAAAGCTCATTTTTTGAGATATCAAGCTCAAATTTGGAACACAACTTGTTTAGATTTATGGCTTTGATTTTCTTGCAGTTTTAGAGTAAAATGGGTAAAATGTTTTTGAAAATAGTATTTTTGTGCATTTTTCAAAACAATAAACGTAAAATTCTGTAACTTTTGTTAACTTTTTAAAACTTTTATCACTTCAGCAATAATTTGCCAAGTGTCGTCTTAGAAAAGAGATCAAACTGAAGTCCGTTCTCTAAAGCATTCAAAATGTATGACAGTTTAAGCTGGAAATTTCATTTTCAGGTTTATGCTCAAAAAGTGAATAAATGCATTATAACTACAGCATAAATATAATTTAGTACCATAAAATCCCCTAAAAGTACCAAATATTAAATAAAAACATTATCATACTAAAATACAGTACATTAATTTAATTGAAATAAAAAAATTGTGTAATTTTTGACCGACACGCAAGAGCACCAGAGGGTCAAATAAGCAGCTTACAGAGTTAAAATAAAGCGAATGGTTAGAGTTGTAAAGCATCAATCATTCAGTAAGTGTTGAATCTGTCTGAAGTCTTTTTACAGCCGTTGTTTTAAAATCTGCTTTATAAACAAATGTGACTGACTGACTGATCCTGTAGATGTAACCGACATTTTATTGTATAATCCCAGTACTGTTACACTCACACTAGAATTTGCATTGCAACGAACAGCTTATGATGACACTGTTTAATTAATCAATTCAAAATGTGAAAATGTACCATCTGCTCTCCTTTCCTGCAGCTCTGAAGTGTGTTTGTTGACAGTGTTTCCCACAAGACTATGGAGACTACCCCAGTCCCTCTAGCAGATGAAAACGGTGTACATTATAAAGTGAAATGCATTAATCTGGAGTTCAAGAGCTTTTCAGTTACTCAACTGAAGAGAGTAAAAAGTCCTTGCATCGACTTTAAAGTGGACTCAAATTTGTTTTTAGTCGTGATAGTGTCTCAGTTTACATCACATTCACTGGTTTTTTAGGAAGCCAAACAATCTGAATACAATAACATTAATTATGATTACAAATAGATTTTCCACGCTGTTTTTCCAAATGTGTGTTTTTTTCAGTTCTCAAAGGTGAAGTTCACAGACCCAAATAACCCATAATGGTAATTTGTTGTTCCATTTTCATGATCAGCTAGCAGTCGCAGGCCTGTTCACCATCTGAACACGTGCACAGATGAACAGACGACGGTCTCACCGGTCGCAGCGCAGCTCTGACGGCCAGCTGATGCCGAAGGTGAGCATGTCTCCGCTGCAGTCGGACCGCACGCGCTCACACAGCTCTCTGCACGGACGCAGCACACGCGTGTGATCCCGGCACTCGGGAACGAAGGCCTGGCACAGGAACAGATGCACGTCAGGAGAGCAGCGCAGGCTGGCCAGTGGCATGAA
Organism: Megalobrama amblycephala; assembly: GCF_018812025.1. Taxonomy (NCBI): domain Eukaryota; kingdom Metazoa; phylum Chordata; class Actinopteri; order Cypriniformes; family Xenocyprididae; genus Megalobrama; species Megalobrama amblycephala. Next base: position 39,603,995 of record NC_063056.1, read on the forward strand.
GTGCTGCACAGACCAAGAAAGAGAGAGGGAAGGTATTTCTACACAGCTGTAGTTTCATGAATTTCAAGCCATTACACACTTTTTTCCTCTAACATAAATTCATTTACACTTAAATTAATATTCATTAACTCACTTTTTGTGAGTGTGTGTGTGTGTGTGTGTGTGTGTGTGTGTGAGTGAGTGTGTGAGTGTGAGTGTGAGACTGCTCTCCCCTCCAGTTTCCTTCCTTCCTGCTCTCTTGTTTAAATCAAAGGCTGTACCCACAGGGCCGAGGGTGTTTTTCCTGTGTTACGCGGAGCCTTTTATTTGATACAACAACAAAAGCAGTCGCACTACAGTGAAATCAATCCCAGTGAGGAAGCACAGGAATGTGCTATGAAAGGCATAAAGACATTTAGCAGTTCAACGAGTCAGTGTTTCCCAAAACCATATTATGTGCGATTAATCATAATTCATTTTTTTATTTCGGCTTCCAATGATTATGAAAACAAGATAACTGTCGTGAATTCCGTCCAGCGCACCTTCCTTTCCTTCACAGCGGTGCAGTTTCGTTCCTCTCTAAGCCAAACTTAACATCAAATCAGCGAATAAGTGAAAGATGTGAAATGCTAAATTGTGGGATGTGCTTGATAATAATAACAGTGTTATTAAAGTGCATTAAGCTGTGAAAGACGTTCCATAGGCGGCCTCCTTTGCATGTTCCGAGACGAGCTTCGGATACTGTGGGCTTCGGATACACGCCTAAACTATCAAATAACCTACACACAAAATGACGAAACGCCTCATAAACAGTTGGTTATGTCTTAAATGGACATAAACAGTTGATAAATAAAACATAACAGTATAACTTAAAGTGGCAGCAGCCTAATAAACCTGCTGCAGTAATTAAAGGTGCCCTAGAATGAAAAATTGAATTTACCTCAGCAGGGTTGAATAACAAGAGTTCAGTACATGGAAATGACATACAGTGAGTCTCAAACTTCATTGTTTCCTCCTTCTTATATAAATCTCATTTGTTTAAAAGACCTCTGAAGAACAGGCGAATCTCAACATAACACCGACTGTTACGTAACAGTCGGGATCATTAATATGTACTAGTGTTGCACGATATACCGGTACTAGAAAGGTATCGCGATACCCTGCTTTTAAAAACGGTCCGGTTCTTCATTTTATTAGTACCGGTACTTGAGTGCCAGCTGTATTTCCTAAAGTGCGACAGCAGGGGGCAGTGTGCGTGCAGCGTACTGCTTCTAAAGCACATTGAGTGCGTGTTTATTCCTCTCAACCTCGCAGCGGCTTTCATGGTGACGAAATGAGAGGTATGGTTGGAGAGGTGCTCTTGCAGACCGTCCACAAATTGTTGAGAAAGCAGATGCACAAAGCGAAATATGGCATTATTTTGCTTACATTCCCGACTGTCAGGGCAAGCTCAAGGACACCACAAAGCCCGTCTGCAAAAGATGTTACAAAATAACGCAAGCGAAGGGAGTCAAAAGCATCTTGCCGACAAACATCCCGATTTGTACAAAGAATTTAAAGAGCGACAGGTTAGTGAATGTTATACCAGCATTATGTTTATGCTCTCAAACATTAAATGAGTGTTTTTTATTCATTTTACTGGTGCAAGCAGACCTGAGGTGTATTATTGAGTCTAAAGTTTAATAAGTGATATCTGGTTGCAAAAATAAAATTAATTTAAAAATACATAAATATGTGAAGGGTATATACAGTTATTTTAAACCAATTTATGCTTTAATAACATTGCTCTAAGTATTTACAGTAATCTAATTTTTACAATAATCTTACTGTAAAAAAACACCTACATGTATAAAAATTTTTTTACAATTTTATTGAGCATGAAAATAATAAACATTAAAAATTATTTTAAATCTAACTCTAACTTCATGGCAATGAAGCTCAAATCCAGAATTATCAGCTGCACACTGGTGAAGAAGTCATATGTTATTTATTTACTTTTCCTGCTGTTTTAGGTTTTTGCCGTAGTATTGTTTAAGTATCGGTATCGTGATATTTAAAGCTGCAGTAGGGAGTTTTTAGAAAACATTGACTTAGCCTGAAAATTTGAACAAGCACAACTCACAGGTCACTCCCTCTTGCTCTATGCTGCGCTACAGCCCTCCCTCCACAGCTCCTCCCCCATCACAACGGAGCCCGCCGTGAACGCGCAGGCTAGTAAGGTGGATAAACAGTTATGGCACATTCACTGGTACAGACGAAACATCAACAATATGATTTAAACTATGGCCTGCCCATACTTTGACTACAATCTTGGTCCTCAAAACATTACGTATTTTGCAATACATGTAATGTAACTATATGACGTTGCACTATTTCTATAAGTAATAAATAGCTAGTATGATAATATAACAGTAACTAACGTTACAGTATGCAAGTTATTCTATCGATATGTAGTACATTATTTCAGCAACATGACAAGCCAGTGAATTAGTAGGTTTCAATAGTTGCTTTGCACAGCGCGTGACATTTTATCTGTATATTATGCGGCTAGAGTTTTGACACCGAGTCAATGGGCTCCGACGAGGAATTCACACCCACAGCGACTTCGAGTCGGGCGGGTAGAAGAGGAAGCCGTGGTGTGCGCGGAGCGTCAGGCAGGGGACGGGCAGGCCTGTTTTGAAATTATCTTAGTTGTGTAGTTCTTAAAAAATGAAACAAATCAAGCAGGGATACTTACTTGTCAAGCAGAAATGTGGCTGACTCTGCATCGGTTTTTAATCCTTTCAGGACTCCTAGCTCCCTCCACCTCGGAAAAGCCGCTCCGATATTTACCCTCGTTTTATTTCGGGCTCTATCTAATTCTTTCTCTTTGGCTTTTGTATCATCGTCATCTGTCTTTTTCCGTTTACCCGTCTTTATTTTATGAGCAGGTGCCACTCGAGGAATTGGCATTTTTGTATTGTTTGTCCAGCATAAGCAAAGCTGCGGCACACCGGTAATCTTGAATTTGAACGCCTGTACACGCTGTGCATGAGAGGAGTGTGATCAGCGCGCACGCGAGCTTGATTGACACTGCTAAGACACTCCTCCTGGCTCTGATTGGTTGTTTCTTACCGGGAGCGGTGTATTTCTGCAAATGGCAATAGGACCACTGGGAGGAGCCAGAGGAGCTTGATTTTTTCACAGATTATCTGTCTCATATTCTACTGTCAGAACATAATGACAGGTTTAACAAATATGTAAAAAATACATTTTTACAAAAGTTACCTACTGCAGCTTTAAGCTGGGTATCGTATCGAAGTCAAAATTTTGGTATCGTGACAACACTAATATGTACGCCCCCAATATTTGCATATGCCAGCCTATGTTCAAGGCATTAGACAAGCCAGTATTAACGTCTGGATCTGTGCACAGCTGAATCATCAGACTAGGTAAGCAAGCAAGAACAATAGTGAAAAATGGCAGATGGAGCAATAATAACTGACATGATCCATGATATCATGATATTTTTAGTGATATTTGTAAATTGTCTTTCTAAATGTTTCGTTAGCATGTTGCTAATGTACTGTTAAATGTGGTTAAAGTTACCATCGTTTCTTACTGTATTCACGGAGACAAGAGCCGTCGCTATTTTCATTTTTAAACACTTGCAGTCTGTATAATTCATAAACAACTTCATTCTTTATAAATCTCTCCAACAGTGTGTAATGTTAGCTTTAGCCACGGAGCGCTATCAAACTCATTCAGAATCAAATGTAAACATCCAAATAAATACCATACTTACGCGATTAGACATGCTGCATGACGAACACTTTGTAATGATCCATTTTGAGGGTTATATTAGCTGTGTGCACTCTGTTTATGCAATGTATTATAGAGTCGCGAGCTTAAGGGCGGGGAGCGCGAGCATTTAAAGGGGCCGCAGCCTGAATCGGCTCATATTTAATTATGCCCCAAAATAGGCAGTTAAAAAATTTAATAATACAAAATGGGGTATTTTGAGCTGAAACGTCACAGACACATTCAGGGGACACCTTAGACTTATATTACATCTTGTGGAAAAGGGTTAGGGCACCATTAAAGGTCCCGTTCTTCATGATCCCATGTTTCAAACTTTAGTTAGTGTGTAATGTTGTTGTTAGAGTATAAATAAAATCTGTAAAATTTTAAAGCTCAAAGTTCAATGCCAAGCGAGATATTTTATTTAACAGAAGTCGCCTACATCGAACGGCCAGTTTGTACTACATCCCTCTACTTCCTTCTGTAATGACGTCCCTAAAACAGTTTTTTGACTAACCTCCGCCCACAGGAATACACAAAAAAGGGGGCGTGGTCTTGTTGCGCTCCCACAGAGAAGAGCAAGAGTTGTGTTTGTAGAGTGTGTTTGTCGCTATGTCGTCGAAACGGTGTTATTTTCATCCCGCAGTCCAATCACCTTTGTTTGGCCTTCCCAGGGACGCTGTACTTAGAGATCAATGGTTACAATTTATGTTTAACTCGGTTCCCGAAAATTATAATTGTGGTATCCTTACTGCAATAGTTAATGTTGGACTGCAGTGCACATAATGGCCACAAGAGGGGACTATGTTTATGTATATGGCTGTTTTCCGTATGAGGTACTCTTCTGAGTGAGTGCTAACGTTGTACATTTTCTGTCGCTGCTTGTGGAGATTAAAGAGTTCAGTCTCTCGGGAATTATTGTCTTTTGTGTTCATTTGGCACGACACCACAATAATCCACATGTAAAACTATGTGCAGCACACGTTATGGTAAGAGGCGTGACCTTTCCGGGCAAGGAGCGCTCTCTATGGCTCTGGGTTCGCTAAGCTGCTGTCGAATCACAACACAGGAACCGCTGGCACAATCAGAACTCGTTACGTATTTCTGAAGGAGGGACTTCATAGAACAAGGAAGTCATCAGCCCGTTTTTATGACAGTGGAAACAGCGGTATACAGATAAGTAAATTATGTGAAAAATACTGTGTTTTTTTACACGCGATACATGAACACATGTTATAATGCACACTATAAACACAATCAAAGCTTCAAAAAACCACGAAAAACGGGACCTTTAAAGGGTTAGTTCACCCAAAAATGAAAATTCTGTCATTAATTACTCTCCCTCATGTCGTTCCACACCTGTAAGACCTTTGTTCATCTTCAGAACACAAATTAAGATATTTTTGATGAAATCCAATGGCTAAATGAGGCCTCTATTGCCAGCAATGTCACCTTCACCAACTCAAAACACATTTAAAACAGTTCACGTGAGTATAGTAGAGCTGCACGATTCTGGATAAAATGAGAATCACGATTTTTTGGTTTCAAATAGAGATTCTCCCACGATTCTGAATATACAACCAAACAAGATAACATGTAATTTACTAGAGGTTCTGACCAAATATAAACTGCTGACTCTAATTACTGGAAAATGTTTGAACTCATTAATAAATACTTGTTTCATTGCTGGATCAATCAATGTTTTTGAACGAATCTTTTGAATGAACGATTCAATGACAAATACATTTTTTAACAGTCAGTTGTCGCCACCTAGTGGAATTAGATGTAATTGATACAACCGTTATTTGACGTGCCAAGTTCGTTTCAAAAGGTAGTTTGCTCTATTTTGATCGCTATCGTAGACAGCAGTGTTTAAATACAAACTTAAAACTTATATCTCAGTACTTCTGTAATAATGTGAATATTTGTAACACAGAAATAACTAATGTGTGATTCAAAACAAATAGACTCGGGAGAATCATTGTCATTAATAAAGTAGGATCGAGTGGGTGCTTGAATCGAGATCGCGATCTTTTTACGATTAATCATGCAGCTCTAGAGTACAGTGGTTCTACCGTATTAATGTTATGAAGCGACGAGAACACTTTTTGTGCACCAAAAAAACAAAATAACGACTTTTCAACAATATCTAGTGATGGGCGACTTCAAAACGCTGCTTCAGAGCTTTACGAATCTTTTGTTTCGAATCAGTTGTTTGGATCGCGTATCAAACTACTGAAATCACGTGACTTCGGTGCTCTGAACCAAGGATTTGAAACAAAAGATTTGTGAAGCTTCCTCGGCCATCTCTAGGTATTGTTTAAAAGTCGTTATTTAGTTTTTTTTGGCGGACAAAAAGTATTCTCATCGCTTTATAATATTAAGGTAGAATCGCTGTACTCACATGAACTGATTTAAATATGTTTTAGTAGCTTTCTGAAAGTGTTAATAATTATCTTGCTGGCTATGCAGGCCTCACTGAGCCATCGGATTTCATCAAAAATATCTTAATTTGTGTTCTGAAGATTAACGAAGGTCTTACGGGTGTGGAACGACATGAGGGTGAGTAATTAATGACATTATTTTCATTTTTGGGTGAACTAACCCTTTAAAGATGAGCTTCACCAAACATCACCTTCATCTTTTCTGCAGCGATGTCCTGGTCATAGTGCTCGAGCATGTTGGGGAAGAATGTGGTGTTGTAGGGCATGCCATGACACCACTGCACGTGCACAGGCTCACACGTGAACAAAGTGTGGCTCATGCAGGAGTCCAGCAGGAAGAAAGCGATGCTGAACCACAGCAGGATCCGCATGGCGGCCGCCGGAGTCGACTCCAGATGATTCAGTCGAGTCCAGATGATTCAGGAGGATCTGCGAGTCATCAGCGGGAATCAAATCTACAAGAAGACACAATCTCTACATTAACACACGAGGACGAGTATGACACTATTATATAAAACTGACTAGTTCCAGAGAAACTCTTACATGATAAGATGTTCGTTCATGGAGAGATTAGAAACAGTTGGTCAACAGTTTGTTTGTTTGTTGTTAACATTCATCACGTACCTTAAATGTCATATTGTGTAGGTTTTCGTTTTGAAAATCGTGTTTTGCTTTCTTTAAACAGCTCTGAAGAAAAAGCATTTTTGTTCAAAGAAAAACACGCAGCTACCTTCAGCTCATCCAGTGTCGCACAAACTCTATTTGTTCTTCTATACAATTACATTATGTCTTACTATACGTACAAACTCCTCTACTTCATTCTCCAGGTGTGTCTTTCTTTTAAAAGTCTCCATATATCCGTAAATAATCCTCTATGTCCGCAGAGAAACAATCGGAGTTCTTGCCTACCGAAAGAATGTCATTCTTGTGTGCGCATGCGCAGAAGACCGATTTCACCTTTAGAGAGCTTGAGCCAGTCTAACATTAAATACGATACATACTTTTATTGGCAAACGGATTCATTTATTGTGGCCATTAAGCAGAGGTGTATAATAACGACTAAGTACAAGTACTGCCGTATTTAAGTGTAGTTTTGCCACATTTCTTCATGTTTGAGTTTTGAGGAGAAAAGTAACTCTTTATAACTTTAATTTATCGAGATGCATTCCACAAAAAAGAAGGTTACATACTGTAGTATTAACTATAGTGAACTGATAAACTGTAATAAATACTGTAGTATACTTTAGTTTTACTACTTGCAGTATAATATACCCTTTAGTTGTAGAACACTTAGTACAGTACTGGGTAAAGTAATTTGTTTATATTACTATAGTTGTTAAATTACCACAGCTATAGAAATTACCACAACAAATTAATTCAAGTACTTTACTATAGTATGGTTGAAAAACACTATAGTATTTACTATAAATTAGAATAAAGACTAGACAAATAAACTAATAAATAAATAAACAACATGTTCGGTTTTAGTGTTATCCAATACAATTTTAGTCGAAATAAAATGTTTTTTAAACTGTCACACCAGTTTGCAATTATATTCTATGACACGATGAAACGAAGGGAATCTAAAAAAGAGGATTAAGTTTAGGCTATATTAATTCATTAAATAATTATTATGTATTGAACGACACAAAGCTAAAAGTAACAATTATACATGTGACCCCAGAGAATTGTAGACATGTACAAACGTATCTGAATGCATTTTTAGGAAATGTTTTGTTAGGCTACATATTTTTATGACTTTATTATGCATTTGATCATTTTCTAATAAACCTGACCTCCAGGACATTTATTTAGCTTTCTACATACATCAAGACCTGTAAAATGGGCCTGTCAAGTAATTGTTTTTCAGGTTTTTCAGAGTTGAGAGAGACACTAGTATTGATATGTTCGTCCCAGGACTCTTATGTTGAAGTTGGGTTCCCATTTCCTCTGCCTTTTGTAGTCCCCTTGTAGTTCTCTTCTCATTAGTTGTTCCCAGGTGTGGTGTTAGTCTCATTACCCCTAGTGTTTCTCTTGTTCAGTTGTTTCGTGTAAGTAATGGTTCCTTGTTCTTTTACCAGCACTAAGTTTCCATCTGCCTTCTCTCGTCCCGCCCATCTCGTCTCTCTACCAGTTTGAAGAAAGCAACCTTGTTTTTTTTTATTTGAAAAAGTTATTGAGATCATGCATTAAGAACCATTCTTCAACATTTATCAAAAATAAAACTATTAATTTACTCTGAAATTGTGTTCATAAACTCCCTGAGTCTCAGAGGGCATCTGCGAGAACAATATCAATATAAAAGATTAACTTTGAGATTTTGAACTTCACATTTTCAATAGAGCACTTCTAAATGCTTCTGTGAAGCTTGGCCTTGTTTTTCGTCTCCAGACCACCATTTAAGATTCAACTGACCGTAAACAAACATGTCCTGTATCATCGCATTGATACCCATTGTATCCAACTTACGAAGAGCCAACCCCCAACTCCGTACGATGTTCTGATGCAGAGATATAGGTCTTGCTAAACGGTTGCTAGGGTACTCTGTTTGGTTGCTAGGGAGTGCCAGCTGCCAATGATGATACTTCAAAGTAGGGCTGCACGATTAATTGCACGAGATTGTCATGCATGTCTCATCAGTAAAGCCGGTTCTGTGATTAGCGGTAAATGTCCATCACCTGCTTTCAAATGGAGTGGCACTTAATATACAGAGCCGTAGTTCGCGGACAAGCTACGCAATATCGCATTCGTAATCGCAGATGAATCGCTTTCGATTACGAATGCGATATTGCGTAGCTTGTCCGCGAACTACGGCTCTGTATATTAAGTGCCACTCCATTTGAAAGCAGGTGATGGACATTTACCGCTAATCACAGAACCGGCTTTAATGACGAGACACGCATGACAAAAGCATGCGATTAATCGTGCAGCCCTACTTCAAAGGCTGCTTGTCAGTATGAATGGTATAAACCAACCCTATGACCTTCAGATTTGAAGATGTGCCTCTTTGGCGTTTGGGTTGCTAGGGTGCTCTAAATGGTTGCTAGGGCGTGGCTAGACAGTTAGCAGGTTAAACCGACTGACTGCATGTCTGCCCAAATCAAAAAAGCCAAACTCGTGTATCTAATAAGTATAAGAAGTATGCAAGAGAACAAAAGTGACGCTTTACCGGAGGCAAGAACCACCAATAATGGATCAAAAGAATTAATACAAAAGGTAAAAGTATGTATATATAAAAGGGTTTGCTTTTGCACAAAGAAACCAAATGAAAAAGGTGAAACTGTCAACAACAGAAAAACATCTGAAGAAAAGCACTTCTCTTGAAGCAGAAGAGCGCTGAGGGAGGAAACAGGCGGATGAAGAGCAGAAAAACATCTGGGTTCTGCTCAGCGTTCCTCACTTCAACAGCCTCTGCTCTTTAAAAACAGGTACGTTTGCTCAACTATTAAACATGAATATTCATCTATTCTACATTGTCATGTTTCTGATCTAAAGTTATTTACACTGATGTATTATGTCATGTTTCCAGCCCAGTTTTTGATGTTGAAACTTTGATGTGTGTTTGAAACCTCCTGTAAGTCGTGTTTTCCTCATTATCAGTGTTGTTGAAGCTGAAGCTCATAATGAAGACCTCATTACTCATTCTGCTGGTCATCTGCTGCAGTTGTGTGTGTCAGCGGAGACCCAGCAAACAATCACCGCTGGACACAACAGCCCAGACCCACAACACAGGTGTTCAGATACACAACACTCTAATAATTCAGTCATTTTTATTGTCTCTGTATGAACTGACAAGCTGTTTTCTGTCCAGAGAGTTCTTGTGGCGGACGCCCGCTGGATCTCATCTTTGTGATTGACAGCTCTCGCAGTGTCCGGCCTGATGACTTCGAGAGGGTCAAGTCCTTCATCAGGGACGTGCTGCTGTTCCTGGACGTGGCTCGCGATCAGACGCGCGTGGGACTCGTGCAGTTCGGCAGCGTCGTGCAGAATGAGTTCTTCCTGAACAGCTACTTTCAGGCCCGGTACTAGGCTTGCTGGACTGGGGGGGCAATCACAAATTTTGGTAGGGCAGCATTTTCTAGGCTAATATTCATAGCTAACTTTTTGTTTTTTTGATTCATCAAGAATCGTCTTGTGGCTAACAAATTATAGGCTATAGCCTAATTTGTACTGGCTATGTAGGCCATGTGAATTATTTATGGACATAATAAGGGGCGGAGCCAGACATTGTAAACATTCGGGGCTTAACCGAAATCTATATTTGTCCAATGACATTTTAATTTACTGACATGAAAGGAGCGTTTTTTGTAGTATTCTTGGTTAAAGTTCATAAAATGTACATTATATACCATCATCTAGGGGGGTCCGGGGGCATGCCCCCCGGTAAGAAATTTTTGTGTATTTTAAGGTTAAATGCATCAGTCTGGTGCACTTTGGAAGCTCAAAACTGAGAGCTTCAACCCATGTACAGAGTGCAAATGGAACAAAGAAACAGCATTGACTTGTACCTGGTCATGAAAGAGGGCTCAAACATCTTTTTAGTTGTGATATAGAGTCTCAGTCTACATTGTATTTTCGGATGCACACTTCTCTTTAAAACACGCAGCACAGAAACCTCAAACCTGAAAGATTCAGGGCTTTTGGAAAAACATTTGGGGTTCCAGCCCCCTTAGCCCACCCCTAGCGCCGCCCCTGGATATAATGTTCAAATTATTCATTGTTAACGAAATTACTGAGGAAATGTTCGCTGACAGCTATCTCAGCATGCAGAAAATGTTCGGCTGATGCAGATGTGATCCTCATTGTGATATTTTTTTTAGGCTACTTGCTTGAAGATTAGGTGTACACTTGTTTTCGACGTGTTTTCTGATTAATGTTCGTTACTTCCCAGTTCGCATGTTTTTGGATTTTAAGTCCATTTTTGTGAGATTAAATATCATTATAAGCATAATATTCACTTTTTTTTCTGTGATTAAAGTGGCCGATCCTTATTCAATAGATAAGACGTTTTTAATGTTTATGTAGGCTTATTCATTTTTATTGTTGGCTGCACATTTTTGGGGGGGCACAAGGAAATTCTGGGGGGGCAATGCCCCCCCTAGCCCCCCCTAGACCCCGCCCTGGCTACTTTGAGAAGCAGCAGATGGAGCGGGCCGTCCGGAGCATGGAGCACCTGGCGTCGGGCACCATGACCGGGTTAGCGCTGCAGTTCACGCGGGAGCAGGCGTTTTCTCTGGCGCGCGGCGCGCGGCCCGCTCACATGCAGGTGCCGCGCATCGCCGTGGTGGTGACAGACGGCCGGCCGCAGGACTCTGTGGAGGAGGAAGCGGCTCGTGCACGACAGGACGGGATACAGATCTTCGCGGTGGGCGTCGGTCGTGTTGACATGGCAACCCTGCGAGCCATCGGGAGCGAGCCGCACGCGGAACATGTGCATCTGGTGGCCAGTTTCAGCCAGATAGAAACTCTCGTTTCTGTCTTCCACTCAAAGCTGTGCGCAGGTCAGTCTGTTCACTTCACTCTGTAAAATATATTTCCACCTTCCTTGGTTTAAGAGGCTGTCAACTAGTAATCCTGAAGATGAGCGAGTTCAGGTGTTGGAGCTGAACTCTTGTTTAGATGTTTATTTGTTTAACACTCATCGTGACCTCCTCAGGATCTGATCCATGTTTACGCTGTAGCTTACGCCTTTCCTATTCTACTTACGGAACGAACGCGGCGCCAGTTAAATTTTTTCCGTAAGTAGAACAGGGAAAGTGTAGGACATACAGCATAAGCTTTTTGAAGAATACGAAAGTGCGGTTTTGGCGGAACCACTTGGGATGCGATCATTTGTTTATATCAAGCATACACATTTACATTTTTTAGTAGAATGTCCGATGGTTTCTCTAGATGAGACTCTTATTCCTTGTCTGGGATCATGTAGAGCTCTTTGAAGCTGCACTGAAACTGACATTTGGACCTTCAACCCGTTGAACCCCAGTGAAGTCCACTATATGGAGAAAAATCCTGGAATGTTTTCCTCAAAAACCTTCATTTCTTTTCCACTGAAGAAAGAATGACATGAACATCTTGGATGACATGGAGGAGAGTAAATTATCAGGAAAATTTTATTTGAAAGTGGACTAATCTTTTAATCAGCGGTTTGGAGCGTTATGAATCTTTTGTATCGAATCAGCAGTTCGGAGCGCCAACATCATGTGATTTCAGCAGTTTGGCGGTTTGACACGCGATACGAATTATTTTCATTTTTGGGTGAACTAACCCTTTCACTAAGACTTTTGCCTCAATACACCCTTATTAATTACTGCTTATTAATAGTTAATAAGGTAGCCTAGTTGTTAAGTTTAGGTATTGGGTAGGATTAAGAGATGTAGAATATGGTCATGCAGAAAAAGGCATAAATATGTGCTTTATAAGTACTAATAACAGCCAATATCCTAGTAATATGCTAATAAGCAACTAGTTAATAGTGAGAATTGGACCCTAAACTAAAGTGTTACCAGACAAAGGAACAAATCCACAATGCAAGGTTTATTTTATTTTATTTTGAACAGACAGTAGTGCAAATCACAGTTTGTTCCACCTAGCGGCATTTAGTCAGAGTTAGAGTACAGCAGCCTTCTATAGTGTAGTAAGCACTAAGCAGTGAACAGAATGCACTCTTGCATAGGTCTTTTTTTTTTCTTTTTTTTGCAGGGCTGATAAAAAACAAAAGGTATTTAGTCACAATCAGCTACAAAACTGAAAACATCTTGTGATATAAAAGTACAAAATAAACAGAAAAATGAAAATAAAACTTGTGCATTAGGACTGTTACAATTTGCTCCCCTTAAAGGATTCCTGATAATTTACTCTCCTCCATGTCATCCAAGATGTTCATGTCTTTCTTTCTTCAGTTGAAAAGAAATGAAGGTTTTTGATGAAAACATTCCAGGATTTTTCTCCTTATAGTGGACTTTAATGGGGTTCAACGGGTTGAAGGTCCAAATGTCAGTTTCAGTGCAGCTTCAAAGAGCTCTACATGATCCCAGACGAGGAATAAGAGTCTTATCTAGAGAAACCATCAGACATTTTCTAAAAAAAAATAAACATTGTTTACTTTTTAACAACAAATGCTCATCTTGCACTGCTCTGTGATGCTCCACGCATGACGTAATCATGTTGGAAAGGTCACGCGGAAGTTGTGATTCTATCCTTGTCTTTCCTAAGAATGCTTTCCTTAAATTGATACACCAATGTGCAAATAAGCATTAAACTTGTGTTTTTAATCTAAATAGATACTCATCTACAAGCGTAACACTTTGCATATTATTCTGTCTCAGATCAGCGGTCAGTGTCACAACCGTGTAAATGTGGGAAGATGATGCTGTTTCACAACACGACCAATGAAGCGCTGCTGAGGATTTCACGGAAGTATATCCTTTATCCCACAGACTTACCCATAATGCACTGCACAATTTATATACAGCATCTCCATCATCAGCCAATGACAGAAAGAGTTGTTGAGAGACGTGATGTTGAATTAAGAGCCACTAATAAACAACAGCATATTTACTTTTCACTTTTGTTTTTACTTTGTGGCCATTTGGTTGGTCAAAAGTTGAATAGCACTTACAAAACTTTAAACACTTCAAATCATTCACACTAAAATAAGTAAAATATATTAAACAAATTTATAAATTAAATCTGCAATCTGTGTATTTAAAGTCAGCTTTATTTCTACAGTGCTTTATACAGTACAGATTGTTTCACAGTAATGAACAGAATAAATGATGCAAACTTCATCAAATATGAGACAAATTCAGATTCAGGAGTAAAGCAGCTCTACAGAAGACAAGGGAGTCATTATTCAGATCAAGTTCTGTTCAGTTTGATAGCGTCAGTGCAGTCAGATCATTATTAGTGAATATTTAATGTCAAAAATTAACTTTCTTAACAGAACAACACTAGAAACGGTCATGAAGAGGATTGAAGTGTTGGAGATTCAGCGTCAGCTCGTGTGACAACATTCCTTCATCCTCGTCTGAATGACGTTCTTCCCAAAATATTGTACATGTATTGCATAATTTTGTGTATGATTTATAGTAAAGTAAAGAAACATGTATAAGTGCATTAAAACTTCCCAAAGCATCTCCACTGATGTTCTGAACGTCTCTTCAGATCTTCAGCTCATTCGACCAGTCGTTGATGAGCTCCTGATGACCTGCTGAAAGAAAGTTATTTCAGCTTTACCATAGTAAATCCAGTAAAGATCCACATCACTGCACACGTCACCTGTCTAACACACCTGAGAGACTAAAGCTGATAAAAGAGGTGAATTGTGCAGTGAAACACTGTGATATTAGAGTTACTCATGAACACTGTGGCCAGCGGTGCAGGACGAGCACAGATGAAGCACGACAGCCTGATCTGAAGAGTCTCGACTGGCCTGTTGATCTAGCGAATGTCCAGCCCTGATCAGACCACTGACAGACCCGACAGGCGAGAACGATTCGCAGCTCAGACGGACAGAGACAGAGGAGGATCTCACCAGATCAGCAGGAGCTCCAGGATCACTGATCATCTGATCGAGGCTGTGAGAGAGAAAAACAGAAGTTACAATTAACAGACTACAAACATCATGGATGTAAAATCTAATATCACAGAAAACCAGCAGAAACACCAAAAACCATCTGAGTAAACAATTATATATTTATTTAGATAACACTTCCACGTGCACTACTGTGAGACACTTCAGTATCCTCTACTTCTGAAGATAAAAGCACACAAATGAAACTGAATTACAATAAACCTTATTTAGATCACAGACACATTACAAAACACCGTTCAAAGGTAAAAATACATGCTTTAAACATCCAAACAGACCAGCAGGGCCTAACAGCGCCTCCACACTAACAGGCTTCGCTCTTCTTCTTGTTCATTGGTCACTCGCTCCTTTGACGCTTTACTGCCACCTGGTGGACGTACTGTGATATGACACTCTCTCTAGTGAACTTATATTTGCACACACTCTTCTCTCACTCTCACACACACGCATCCTTGTTTATACTACTTTTTAGGGTTCAAATCACCCCACCAAGATAGTAAGATGAGGAATTTACAACATTGTGGGGTCATTTAGTCTGACCCAAAGACAACATCTTAAAAATCATATAGACAAAATCTTAAGTCACTATAGTGTGACCCTTCCCTACACTATTCCTAACCCTACCCGTCACAGAAACCTAATTTTAACATTCTTTATATGCGTATATATGTATATATACACTACCGCTCAAAAGTTTGGGATCGGTAAGATTTTTAATGTTTTTAAAAGAAGTTTTGTCTGCTCACCAAGGCTTAATTTATTTAATTAAAAATACAGTAAAAACAGTAATATTGTGAAAAAATATTTCAATTTAAAATAACTGTTTTCTATTTGAATATATTTTACAAAGTAATTTATTCTCGTGTTGGCAAAGCTGAATTTTCAGCATCATTACTCCAGTCTTCAGTGTCACATGATCCTTCAGAAATCATTCTAATATGAAAACAGTCATTTTAAATTGTAATAATATTTCACAATATTACTGTTTTCACTGTATTTTTAATTAAGTAAATGCACCCTTGGTGAGCAGACGAAACTTCTTTTAAAAACATTAAAAATCTTTCTGATCCCAAACTTTTGAGCGGTAGTGTGTATATACGTTAAGTTCCTGTGACGGGTAGGGTTAGGGTTAGTGTAGGGAAGGGTCACACTATAGTGACTTAAGATTTTGTCAATATGATTTTTAAGATGTTGTCTTTGGGTCAGACTAAAGGAGTCAAAGTCAAACATTCTGTATCTTTTATACTTTAAAGGGTCTTCTGGACCCCACAAAGTAAAAAATATAAGTTCACACACACACACACACACACACACACACACACACTCACACTCTGACACACACACACACACACACACACACACACACACACACACACACTCACTCACACACTCACACACACACACACACACACTCACACTCTGACACACACACACACACACACACACACACACACACACACACACACACTCACACACACACACTCACACTCTGACACACACACACACACACACACACACACACACACACTCACACACACACACACACACACACACACTCACACTCTGACACACACACACACACACACTCACACACACACACACACACACTCACACACTCACACACACACACTCACACTCTGACACACACACACACACACACACACACACACACACACACACACACAGGTTTGTTTTGCTATCTCAGTGAGGTCTCTCCATAGGCGTAATGGTTTTTATACTGTACATTCTCTCCCCTACTCTACCTCTACTCCTAACCCTACCCATCACAGGAAACATTATGCATTTTTACATTTTTAATAAAACATTGTTTAGTGTGTTTTTAAAGCTATTTTAAATATGTAATGTGCTCATATTTCATGTTTACGAGATTTGTGTCCTCATAAATCAAAAACAAGCACACACACACAGACAACACACACACACACACACACACACACACACACACAGAGAGAGAGAGAGAGAGAGAGAGAGAGAGACACTCACTCACTCAATCAATCACCAGCCAAAGAACCAAAATTAATCAGTTACTGTAGAGGCTAATATGCATGTGTCCAAGAGTGACATACAGACTTAAAAGCTGGTATGCACAACCCGAAACACAGAAGAAGAGTGACATACAGGTGATTCTTCAGGCTGGGCACGTACAGCGCATGCGCGTCATCCGAGTGCGCTCCAGCGAGTTTGAGCTGCTGCGCGTTTCATTCCAGCCGCGTCCGTTTGACATGAACACACGCGCGCTCACAACTGAAGAACGCGATTTAAACAAGTTTCAGAAACTATAGAAAGTTGTGCGTCATCACGAAGCTCGAGAGATTTTGTAAGAATGGGCTGTTCGTCGTCCAGCACACAGACGCTCGCGCAGGAGAACCGACCGGGCGTCAAAGCGGAGGAGGCGAACGGAGAAACTCTGCGTAAGTCATTTCATAAACATGTAATGTTGATGATAACTGAAGCAGTGCTGTAAAAGCTTGACATGTTATTATAGTCATCATAATTGTCCTAAAACATTTAGTCAGAGATGGCATCTTTTCATATAGGCAATCTTTAATTATTCAGAATGGCAGAATCATATCTCTGTGCTGTCAGTGAGTTCAGGCTGATGATGATCAGTACAGACAGCTCAAAGCCCGGTCAGGACACGCGCAGCCCCGGGCGTCGATCTGTTCCTCTGGTCCGACCGGTCCGGATCATCTCACATCGCTGCTTCCATTGAGAGAATGTGAGAGGAGAGTCACAGCTTACTGTCGGACCTTCATTTCCAGCGGTTTATTTGCATGTTTCTCTAGGCTGTTTTCTCTGTTGACCTGTCTCGTTTCTCTCATGGCTTTTGTGTCAAATGTAACACACACACACACACACACACACACACACGCACGTTTAATTCAGGAACATAACTTGGCTTGTGATCATGATTGGGATTATGGTTAAAGGGTTATTTCACCCAAAAATGAAAATAATGTCATTAATTACTCACCCTCATGTCGTTCCACACCCGTAAGACCTTCATTCATCTTCAGAACACAAATTAAGATATTTTTGATGAAATCCGATGGCTCCATGAGGCCTGCATAGCCAGCAATGACATTTCCTCTCTCAAGATCCATTAATGTACTAAAAACATATTTAAATCAGGTCATGTGAGTACAGTGGTTCAATATTAATATTATAAAGCCACGAGAATATTTTTGGTGTGCCAAAAAAACAAAATAACGACTTATTTAGTGATGGCCGATTTCAAAACACTGCTTCAGGAAGCTTCGGAGCGTTATGAATCTTTTGTGTCGAATCATGATTCGGATCGCGTGTCAAACTGCTGAAATCATGTAACTTTGGTGCTCCGAACCGCTGATTCGACACACTGATTCATAACGCTTGTAATATTAATATTGAACCACTGTACTCACATGAACTGATTTAAATGTGTTTTTAGTACATTAATGGATCTTGAGAGAGGAAATGTCATTGCTGGCTATGCAGGCCTCACTGAGCCATCGGATTTCATCAAAAATACCTTAATTTGTGTTCTGAAGATGAACGAAGGTCTTACGGGTGTGGAACGACATGAGGGTGAGTAATTAATGACAGAATTTTCATTTTTGGGTGAACTAACCCTTTAATGTGGAGCAAGAGAAACACTTTTGATGGAGGAGAGGGTTTGAGTATAGGGAAGGCGTTAAGCAAAGCTTCATTTAAAATAGATGAGGGAAAACATGAGAATAAAAGAACATAAAGTAATGTGTGTCTAGAGTCGTCACTCGTGGCACTGCTGCATGAATGCTGGCGGTGACGTGTTCAATCCGTACCAACACACTGTGACAGTATGACTGTCTGTTTCCACACATGATAGAGAGAGAGACATATTGTGTGTCGTGAGTCTGGTCACTGTTTGCTCTGGAGTCTGTCATCTTTGGCTGCTGTAACAGCGCCGCTGACCATCAGGAAATTACTTTTTCTTTTCTCTCTGTGTCTGAGGAAATGAGCTCAGAACGGGGCAGAACCTGCAGGCGTGTGATGCTTAGTGAGTGTGTGTGATGTGGCCCAGGTGTGTTTGGGTCTATTCCACCACACACACACACACACAATAAAAAACAATTTATAACTCAGAATGCCTGACTATAAGAGATTGTTTTATCATTCTTTCACACACAGAAAGTGTCACTGTCAGCGAAAGAAATGATCTTTAATTGTGGTCTAATATCTGTGATTCAGAATCTGTACATAATGTAATTATCAAATCCTGTCCGATGAAGCGAGATAAACACTGGGTGGTAAACAAACGAATGGACTGGAAAAGCATGATGCTCTCCTAAAGTTGAACACATGGGGAAGTGTGAAAAAGCAAAAAACATTTAAACACTCGATATGTATTCAAACAGAAAGACTCGGGCTTCATGTTTCTGTTGGGTTTCCATGAGAGCATCTTCCATGATGCTTCATTAGTGTTTGTAGAAAGATAAATATTAACCATTTAAGTGAGGCAGGAATGTGTTTTTAATTATTTACTCCTTGATACAGTATGTGTTTCTATGCTCAGATAAAGTGCTGCATTTTTCAAGAAGTTACATTTGTTCAGCTGTTCGGACTACAGACAAATAAATGGACTTGACTCCGATATGATTTTTGATGCATGTATGAATAAAGGCACGTCTATAACTTTGCTTTGAGGCATAATCTTAAAAACTGAAGAATTCTATCAAAGAGCACCTTCAAATCCATGTGATCTGAGAGCTAATTCTTCATTTACCCTTTTGCTGTAGGCGCAGTTTATAAAATGGGTCAAGGAAATGGAGAACTCTTTGGCTTATTGACATTTCGTAGCTAAAAGAAATAATTGTGATGACAAACAATTATGTTTGCATGTTTAAAACATGTTAATAAACTTTATTTCCTCCCTGCTTGTGTTTTTTGCCAGTCAGTCGTAATGGGATTGTAGCAGAAGAAAGTGAGACCATCTCAGATCAGATGCAGTTGCCAGTTCAAAGCACCCTTCTGGATGAGATGGGCCCAGGACCGGGAGAGGTGGTGGATGAGATTGAGGCCTCAGAACCAGAGCAGGCAACAGTCAGCAGTAGTGATGCTGCTCTGGAGGTGGTAGATCTGACAGACGTTCTTGCAGCATCAAGTCCTGAAGTCCCTGCTGAGGAGCAGCCTGTACTTGACGTTGCTTCAGAACTTATTGACACTACGGCTACAGAAACCACCCTAGACCCGGAACCAGCATCAGATCCAGTCCAGACACTGGTCCAGTTCACTCCCACTCCGGAACCCAAGCCTGCTGAGATAATGCCAGCTCCAGAATTCCCATCAGAAGTCCCAGACCCAAGCTCAGAAGCCACACCAGAGAAAGCTAATGCAGCAACTGAAGCTGTGCCAGTGGAACCAAGCCCAGCTCTAGAATCAACTCCAGCTCCAGAACCCACACCAGTGGAACCAACTCCAGCTCCAGAACCAGCTCCAGTGGAACCAAGCCCAGCTCTAGAACCAACTCTAGCTCCAGAACCTACTCCAATGGAACCAACTCCAGCTCCAGAACCAGCTCCAGTGGAACCAAGCCCAGCTCTAGAACCAACTCCAGCTCTAGAACCAACTCCAGCTCCAGAACCCACACCAGTAGAACCAACTACAGCTCCAGAACCAGATCCAGTGGAACCAAGCCCAGCTCTAGAACCAACTCTAGCTCTAGAACCAGCTCCAGTGGAACCAACTCCAGCTCCAGAACCAGCTCCAGTGGAACCAATCCCTGTTCCAGAACTCACTCCATCTGAGCCAATCCTGAGTGCAGAATCAGCTCCTGCTGAGGACCCAACTGCATCTCCAGAACCCGCTCCAGTGGGACCAAGCCCAGCTCTAGAAGCAGCTCCAGCTGTAGAGCCCACACCAGAAGAACCGAGTCCAGCAGTTGAGGCAGTAGCTGCAGAGGAGAATGTGATCTGTGCAGCCGCCCCAGAGGGTAACGCATGGGATTATGGGGCAGTTGGGTTCTTGGGGTCACATATGAAAAGATTTAAAACACACTCGAGAAGTAAAGTAAAGCGTCGGTCACTACATATACAGTAAGGCAGTGCATAACTAATGCTGGGTAACAGAGCAGGGATTGTTTACTGCAGTCTAGACAAAGACACTACAGTGTGAAACACAGAACATGTCAGTTTTCTTCACATCTGCACAACAGCCTCTTGCTGACACTTTATCCCTCTTTGTGTCGAGCCAAACATCACAATAATCTTGCGCTCTGTTGCCTCAGATTATGTAATACGAGCACTTAACATGTCCTGCGATGACGGCAGCTGTTGGTGACACACGGCGCTGGGCATTGCTACAGTGTTGCTTTTTACAAGATTGAATGATAGTAATCAATATTCTGATATAACCATTTATTTAAAATATGAGCAAATGGATGTTCATGTGCTTTTCTATGGCTTATTTGGGCCAATGTTCACAAGCATCTTAGCGCTCAGACACCCCTGACATACACTACAGGTAAGAGAACAACAAACTTAAAGGTCTCAAACCAAACATCTCTGTGAAAGGCCTGAAGACTTGTTGTAAGAGGCAGAAAGCTGGGCTCTGGGAGAGATTTAGTCTGTGTAGCTGATGGATGTCACTGTGGACTGTGGATGTCAAACGTGCTGCGTAACACCAGAATGAACCTCGTTGGTTCTTGCGGAAGCTCAAACGTGCTGCGTAACACCAGAATGAACCTCATTGGTTCTCGTTGAAGCTCAAACGTGCTGCGTAACACCAGAATGAACCTCGTTGGTTCTCGTGGAAGCTCAAACGTGCTGCGTAACACCAGAATGAACCTCGTTGGTTCTTGCGGAAGCTCAAACGTGCTGCGTAACACCAGAATGAACCTCGTTGGTTCTTGCGGAAGCTCAAACGTGCTGCGTAACACCAGAATGAACCTCGTTGGTTCTTGCTTGAAGCTCAAACGTGCTGCGTAACACCAGAATGAACCTCGTTGGTTCTTGCGTTGAAGCTCAAACGTGCTGCGTAACTCCAGAATGAACCTCGTTGGTTCTTGCGGAAGCTCAAACGTGCTGCATAACACATGCAAACCTCATTGTAACACCAGAATGAACCTCGTTGGTTCTTGCGGAAGCTCAAACGTGCTGCTCAAACGTAACACCAGAATGAACCTCGTTGGTTCTCGCGGAAGCTCAAACGTGGTGCGTAACACCAGAATGAACCTCGTTGGTTCTTGCGTTGAAGCTCAAACGTGCTGCATAACACATGTAACACCAGAATGAACCTCGTTGGTTCTTGCGGAAGCTCAAACGTGCTGCGTAACACCAGAATGAACCTCGTTGGTTCTCGCGGAAGCTCAAACGTGGTGCGTAACACCAGAATGAACCTCAATGGTTCTCGCGGAAGCTCAAACGTGCTGCGTAACACCAGAATGAACCTCGTTGGTTCTCGTTGAAGCTCAAACGTGCTGCGTAACTCCAGAATGAACCTCGTTGGTTCTCGTGGAAGCTCAAACGTGCTGCGTAACACCAGAATGAACCTCGTTGGTTCTTGCGGAAGCTCAAACGTGGTGCGTAACACCAGAATGAACCTCGTTGGTTCTCGCGGAAGCTCAAACGTGCTGCATAACACATGTAACACCAGAATGAACCTCGTTGGTTCTCGTTGCGGAAGCTCAAACGTGCTGCGTAACCTCGTTGGTTCTCGCGGAAGCTCAAACGTGATGCGTAACACCAGAATGAACCTCGTTGGTTCTCGTGCGGAAGCTCAAACGTGCTGCGTAACACCAGAATGAACCTCGTTGGTTCTCGTTGAAGCTCAAACGTGCTGCGTAACACAAGAATGAACCTCGTTGGTTCTCGTGGAAGCTCAAACGTGCTGCATAACACATGTAACACCAGAATGAACCTCGTTGGTTCTTGCGGAAGCTCAAACGTGCTGCGTAACACCAGAATGAACCTCGTTGGTTCTCGTTGCGGAAGCTCAAACGTGCTGCGTAACACCAGAATGAACCTCGTTGGTTCTCGTTGAAGCTCAAACGTGCTGCGTAACACCAGAATGAACCTCATTGGTTCTTGCGGAAGCTCAAATGTGATGCGTAACACGTCATGCGTAACAAAAACGTTATACGTTATTGTTATAGTATGAAGGTGTTCAACAAACGTTGGCAAGCTGTTTCGAACTCCCAAAACAAACTCCAAATGAACTTCATTTAGTTCAAAAGGACGTCACACCAGTTCGTTCTTCAATTTCGCTTGAAGTATACGAAGGCTTTTATCATAGATCAGACTCATTATTGACTGTGCAGAAGACTTATGTGTGCCAGAGATGCTTTATACATTCCAGTTTATTAGGTCAGTGTTATTAAAAATAATGCCAACAAGTCTAAAAACAGTAAAGCATGCTGTGAAGCACGAAAAGTCTGTTTACATCAACACTTTTCCTCTGTCTATAGATTCTGTGTGTTTTCTGCTCAATCAATTCACAGAGAGAGAATGATACTGTCACTGCTGTTCACGGGCAGAAGTATGAGCATCAGATGTCTTGTGTGTGTTTCAGGGGCGGCCGTTGAAGCTTCCCAGCCTGACAGTGAGGAGATCGCAGCGGATGCAGCTGGTGAGACGCTCCTGCAGGGGGTCAGAGGTCAAACTCATTAACTGCTGTGTTTTAGCTCTTTCTTTTGACACTGCAACCTCTGATCTCTTCAGTCCTAGAAAAAAATATCTGGAGATAACTGAGCAAATACATTTATTGTGGCAATCTAAAATCTTTTTGGTTCCTCAGCAAAGTCATTGATATACTGTAGATAAGAAATGGGGGTTGTGTGGATCCCATTTGTATATTATGAAATGGAATAAGCACAAGCTCTTTCAGGATAAACTCCAGCCTTCATGTTTGTGTTTCAGTGGTGGGAGAAGATGGAGCTGATCTGCTGAAATCCACAGAAGCTGAAGGTTGATGTCAACGCCCTCACGCACACACAGCCAAACTCAGATCCAGAGAAGTCATGTGCCTTTTGTCAGCAGCCTTTGAGTGTTTGGGTACAAGTTTGTACATAAATTAGTGTTTCTAAGTAGCATTAGCAGCATTGTTAATAGACAACAGCAATATATCTTAACTCATCTGAACGAACATGAGCCAAAGCTCTAATAACTGTGAATCAACCAAATTATGCTTAATAATGTGCCTTTTAATGGGTCCGAAGGGTTTCGTCTCTTTTATGTATTTAGTGCTTTTTGCACATCAGAGTTTCTGCTGCAGATGCAAAGCAGTTTGACTCTTCACATGCATTAATCAATGATGGCAAACGGTAGTGTATTAATCAATAGAGTATGTTATTTTAGTACTGTTGTTTGTGGTGATTGATGGTTACACTTAAACTCCAGATCACTAATGAACCTCATCTGATCAGCTTTAAACTGACGCTTTAAATCTTTGAAGGAAAGCGGTCACTCACTCGCTGAATCATATCAGTGTAAATGTGAAAGTTTAGCTGCTCTTTATAAAAACTTTGATACGTAGAGCTTTTATTGAACTGTGATCTCTCCGCACATATCCTGTGTGTCTTTTTATACATTTATATGTGCACAGAATAAATGATGTTACTAATAATATGATTGTGTATTGATTTTTCTTTTATAAAAACCTGTGTGTGGATGTTCTGTGGATTTTAATTACATTATTTTAACATTGCAGTTGATCTCATAGTAAAATAAATGAGTCACACACAGAAATGAGTTTAAACAGTTTCTTGTGACGCACGTCCTGATATTGCTGAGTTAGATGCGTTCTTGGGTCAACATATTTTGTTGATCCTGGAACAACGTTCTAGTCTGAAAATTTAGTCTTAACCCTATTCCTACCCCTAAACTTAACCCTACCCATAAGTCAGATCAGATAAGTAAGTAAAATCAGAGGGAAATGTTAGATGAATAACACTGATGTAGAAACACCAATTCATGATTTTAAGCCTAAACTTGACATAATCTGTAAACTTGTCCCTCAAATCTGATTGGTTGATTTGAATGTTGTTCCAGGATCAACAAAAATGTTGACCCAGGAACATGTTGAACTCAGCAAAATCAGGTTATGCTTTTTGGCACACACACACTCAAGCAAATCATACTCTTACTGACACGCACATGCACACTTACACACACAAACACACACACACAATCTCACTCACACACTCTCACACACAATCACAATCTTACTGACACACACAATCTCACACAGGCTCAATGACACGCACTCATGAACGTTACACACACACTGACATTGACTTCTGTAGTATGGAAAAAAAATTCTATGTAAGTCAGTGGGGTCCATCAATCGTTCGGTTACAGACATTCTTCAAAATATCTTCTTTTCTGTTCAGCAGAAGAAAGAAATTCATACAGGTTTGAACAACTTGAGGGTGAGTAAATGATGACAGAATTTTCATTTTAGGGTGAACTATCCCTTTAACGTTTCTTTGGTCTGAAAAACTACATTTCCCATAATCCTTTAAACCGGAAATAAGATTGAGCACGTGTGCTGTCAGCCAGAGCGTGAGCAGCAGCGTGCAAACAGGAAACTTACAAAAACTGTGTTTTAAACCTGATTAAACAGACAAAGTTAACTGGACCGATTACCTGCGCTTCAAGGTAAGAGTTGAGTGCTGCAGGCGCGTGCTGTATCGATCAGGTGTGTGTTAGAACAGAGTAAAGCACACATCACCGCAAATATAAAGATTTACAGGACAATTAAATGACAGGTTTACATTAGTTTACCTTTTTATTATATTAATTATACTACATTAATATTGTGTGAAGGTTGTAAAGACAGAAGATTGTTCTGTACATGATGTAAATAATGTCCTGTCTGCTGTGTTGTGTACTCTATCTATCTATCTATCTATCTATCTATCTATCTATCATCACTGTTTTCTACAGAACTGCTTTATAGATGAAATTAACTTCATTGAATTACGACTCTATTGTCTGAATTGAACATCATTGATCCTGTTTATTGCTGTCTGTACTGTATAAAGCGGATGTGATGTGTGGTGTGTCAGATATATGTGGTATTATGTGTGTAACTGTGTTTCAGATGACTGGAGCAAAAGACCGAATGAGAGAGAAAAAGATGAAGAATCAGCCGAGGAACGTCACGTACTCCAGCTCAGGTGATCAGAGCTGATGATGACAGAAATCATGTTTATTCTTGTATTGTTTGTGTTCATTAAATAAATGCTCATCTGCAGGTACAGAGAGAGGTCAGGGGTCACAGGTATGCGGCTGGGTCAGAGGTCATCAGGCTGGGGGTCATAGTTACAGTCAAGATCTGCCCAAACACATCACAGGTGATCAAAAACCTTCATCATTATAGAATAGTTCATCCAAACCTTGAGATTTCTGATGTTTAGCAGAATATAAGCATACGGTCACAAATGCAAAGGTCATGGGTTCGATTCCCAGGAAAAACAAGAAGTGATCAAGCGTGTACCTCGAGTCAGTGTATGTCGCCTTGTACAAAAGAATGACATTGTTTATGTTGACGTCTCGCAGGCTCTAACTTCGCTAAAGCCCGCGCCGCTGAAGTCCAGGCCATGCTGAAGGCCGTCAGGAAGCCTGCGGGCAGCTGCCACGTCTTCAACGCTCTGCCGAAGCACATGCGCAGACGAGCCATGAGCCACAACACCAAGAGACTGCCGAGCCGCCTGCGCGAGAGCGCTCAGAGACTGGTACTGCTGACCTTTGACCTACTGACCCGGCAGTCATCGGTCTCACACAATCTGATGCAGAGGTCACAGGTCACTCAGAGTGTGTGTGTGTGTGTGTGTGTGTGTGCAGGCGGAGCGCAGTCAGGGCGCACCAGACAAGGAGAAGAAACCGCTGCCCAAAAGCAGGAGTCGGCGAGCGCGCCGTCGTCACGGAAACCTGCTGCTGGAGTTCAATCGCAGACAGAGGAAGAACAAATGGATGGAGACGCACATCTGGCACACCAAACGCTTCCACATGCTGAAGACCTGGAGCTACTGTCTGCCGCTCAAACCCACGGCCAAGAGCTACAGAGCCAGTTACAGAGCCATGAGCGCTCACGCCCTGCTGCAGGTGTGTGTGTGTGTGTGTGTGTGTGTGTGTGTGTCTCCACAGCATCAGTGTGTGTTTACGTCACAGCATCAGTGTGTGTTTACGTCACAACATCAGTGTGTGTTTACGTCACAGCATCAGTGTGTGTTTACGTCACAGCATCAGTGTGTGTTTACGTCACAGCATCAGTGTGTGTTTACGTCACAACATCAGTGTGTGTTTACGTCACAACATCAGTGTGTGTTTACGTCACAGCATCAGTGTGTGTTTACGTCACAGCATCAGTGTGTGTTTACGTCACAGCATCAGTGTGTGTTTACGTCACAACATCAGTGTGTGTTTACGTCACAACATCAGTGTGTGTTTACGTCACAGCATCAGTGTGTGTTTACGTCACAACATCAGTGTGTGTTTACGTCACAACATCAGTGTGTGTCTCCACAACACTGTCATTTATTCAATCCTTAAAGGTGCATTGTGTAAATTTTAGCAACATCTAGTGGTGAGGTTGTGAACTGCAACTAACGGTGCACACCCCTCCCTTTCGGAGAAGCTATGGTGGCCGTCTGGCTGACATGTCGTCGTCTGAGAGAGCAGAGAGTAGCTTGTGTGAAGCAATGAGGTTTCTTCTTACTTCTAACAAAGAACTGCTTCTAATAAACCAGACGACGACTTCTTTGTGCATATTCAAAGTAGTGACGATGCAAGCTGCCTCTAAAAACATGAAGCGTGCTCTGTAGAGTGTTTGTCCGTTTAGGGCTCCTGTAGAAACATGCCGGCACATAATGGTGACTTGACATGTAAGGGGACACGCGGTGTATGAGATAGAAATGGCGCCTTTGAAGGTAATGAAAACATAACGGTTCATTATGTACCACTGAAAACACATTCTGTCAATAGATCCTCACAAATTTTACACATTGCACCTTTAAAGGAAAACACAGGAAAAAAACATGATTTCCTTCTCTCTCTCTCTTTCTCTCTTTCAGGATTTGTCATATTTCTGCTGCTTGGAGCTTCGAGGATCTGAGGATCAGATACTGAGAGCGCTGGCTCGACTGACCAACAAACAAACAGGTGCGTTTGTGTGTGTGTGTGTGTGTGTGTTTATAGGTTTATCTATGTTAGTGAGGACCAAACGTCTGAAATATTATATCAGCTGACTAGTGAGGACATTTTACTGGTACTCACTGTTTTAAAAAGGCTTATAAATTGGCCAAAACATGCTTTTATTTAAAGGGTTAGTTCACCAAAAAATGAAAATAATGTCATTAATTACTCGCCCTAGTACTTAATGTACTAAAAACACATTTAAATCAGGTCATGTGAGTACAGTGGTTCAATATTAATATTATAAAGCCACGAGAATATTTTTGGTTTCGCCAAAAAAACAAAATAACGACTTATTTAGTGATGGCCGATTTCAAAACACTGCTTCAGGAAGCTTCGGAGCGTTATGAATCTTTTGTGTCGAATCAGCAGTTTGGAGCGCCAAAGTCATGTGATTTCAGCAGTTTGACACGCGATCTGAATCATGATTGGACACAAAAGATTCATAACGCTCCGAAGCTTCCTGTAGCAGTGTTTTGAAATCGGCCATCACTAAATAAGTCGTTATTTTGTTTTTTTGGCGCTCCAAAAATATTCTCGTGGCTTTATAATATTAATATTGAACCACTGTACTCACATGACCTGATTTAAATATGTTTTTAGTACATTAATGGATCTTGAGAGAGGAAATGTCATTGCTGGCTATGCAGGCCTCACTGAGCCATCGGATTTCATCAAAAATATCTTAATTTGTGTTCTGAAGATGAATGAAGGTCTTACGGGTGTGGAACGACATGAGGGCGAGTAATTAATGACATTATTTTCATTTTTGGGTGAACTAACCCTTTAAATCTAGAGTTTTGCACATGTTTAAACATCATTAACCTGATTTAAAATCAATAGAATCCATGCCGTGTCCTCACTAACATACTGAATCAAACATGAGTGTGTGTGTATCGTCTCTGATCTGGTTGTGTTTCACAGGTCCCACGTTTGCAGCGGCGTCGAGTCTCTCGGGTGCGCGTCAGGGCAGCGTCCACCTGTACAGAGCGGATCAGTTTCCTCAAGGCTCTCTGGGTCCGGCTGACTTCCTGTGGCGGCCCCGGGTCCCTGACGCGTCAGACAGACAGCTGTGGATCTGGATCCATCCGGCCCTTAAACAGGTCAAACAGACGTGTCACACGCATGTGTTCACAGCTCATTGTGACGTCAGTGATGTCATGTGTCGATGGCCAAAGATCTGCAAACATCACGACTAGAGCTCATGCTTGACTTTTAAATGACACTTGATACTTTTTCAAGTACATACCTGTCGCTGCAAATCTACATCCGATTATTGAATGATTATTAAATGAAATAATATCCAGACTGTGGCGGGAATTTAACAATTTACGTGACGACGCTTGTTGGTCATGTGACGCTTTGGATGTTTTCACCACTTGTTTTCTTTTCTGTCATGATGAAAGTGGTGTGATCATGTGACAGGACGTGCTGTCGGAGCTGCAGCTGGTGTGTCAGTGTTTTGAGGCTGTGTCCGTCTCTGAGGAGCCTCGTCCCGCCGCGGAGCCGCCCGCAGGGAGGAAGAGGAAGACGGACGAAGGTGACGCCGGGCCTCCCGCCAAAAAGCTGTTGGGTGACGCGACGCGTCCCACCGGAGCCCCGGTGCGCTGGGAGTCCACAGACACGGCCATCACCATCAGGTGACTTCATCTGATGATGTCACATGTTCAATTCACGTTTATTTCTGTAGCGCATGTCGTTAAGCATAAAGTGCGTTTCTAAGACTGTGATCATTCATCATATCCTGTTTAGCGACCTCACCATGGAGATTGTGCGCTATCGTCTGATTGGTCCGCTGGCCCACACGGTGCTCACAGACGCACTCCATCCAGCCAGTGAGGTGAGAGATTTCTGATGACATCACACTCATGCTGATGATGCGTTTTGCTCGTTGACGGCTGACGATTGGCTCTCGTGTCTGTAGGAGGCGTTCGAGCCGTTGAGCAGCGGCGAGGCCGACAGGAGCGTCCATCAGCAGCAGACGGACGTCTTCCGTCTTCTGAGAGGTGAATGAAGACTGATGTCATGTGACACCGTTAGAGGAGGCAGTAAATGTCTGATGGCGTGTGTGTTTTACAGGAGTGTGTTCAACAGCAGAGCTCCCAGCAGGCTGTGTGTTGGGACTGACTGTAGATGATCCCAGACTGACTTTACCTCAGAAACGTGGTAAAACCGTACCTGACCTACAGCAGAGCACAGGTACACATGACAGGAAGTGTGTGTGTGTGTGTGTGTTTGACCCTGAGCTCCGGGAGCCTCTGCGCCTCCATGCAGATGAACCAGGTTCGAATCCTGGCAGGGCCTGAGATTCTCACACACACACACACACCAGACGTGATGATGACTGTGCTGTCGTGTTTCACATGTTAGAGGAGGAGCGTGTGAGAGATCTGACTCTCAGAGGAGTCGCGGCTCACTGCAGTCAGAGTGCGCTGTGGGACGCGTCGCTTCGGGAGCGTGTGACACTCGGCCGACTGTCAGAGCAGGTAACGCAGCAACACTCACACTGACCGTATGAAATGGATCATGTGCTTCACTGCCCTTGGTCCATTTATAATGTGATAATTCAGTTGTCTCCTTAAAGGAGACTATAATGCTCCTTTCACAAGATGTAATATCAAGTGTCTCTGGTGTCTCCAGAATGTGTCTGTGAAGTTTCAGCTCAAAATCCCCCACAGATCATTTATTATAGCTTGTCAAATTTGCCCCTATTTGGGTGTGAGCAAAAACACGCAGTTTTTATGTGCGTCCCTTTAAATGCAAATGAGCTGCTGCTCCCGCCCCCTTTCCAGAAGAGGGCGGAGCTTTAACAGCTCAACAACAACAAAGCTGGAGAATCTCACGCAGCCAAAATGAGGATTGTCAGTAACGGTGTTCAGCCTTACTTTGTTCAAACCGGAGTCGACACTGATGGAGAGACTCAGGAAGAAGTTACAACTTTTAGACGTTTCTGAATGGTTAGTGGATAAATTGATGTAGTTGCTGTGGAGTTGATTCAACTCATCCACTAGCATGTGCCGTCATGTTCATCTTTTGTGTTGAATTGACCCTCGTTTGTGAAGCAGTCCGGCGTAAAATGACGGCATGACAACAACACTCTACTACAACAACTCTTCCTCTTCTCTAAAGCAGCCCAACATGGCCCCGCCCCCTTTGTTGTGTGTTCTCAGGGGCGTGGTTTATGTAAATTTTAGGGTTTGTGATGTCACTAACCTGGGAAGAAGCTTGTTGTAGTCCTTAAAAAGAAAATATCTCCTTTGCATTGAACTTTGAGCGTTGTAACTTTGCAGATGTTGTTTATGATCAAACAGCAACATTACACACTAACTAAAGTTAAAGAAGTCACATCATAATCAACCACCCGTTTAACACATGCTCTTTCAGATACATGATAAAGTCGTGTGTGTGTGTGTGTGTGTGTGTGTGTGTGTGTGTGTGTGTGTGTGTGTGTGTGTGTGTGTGTGTGTGTGTGTGTGTGTGTGTGTGTCAGGAGCTGAACCGCAGGAGGAGCGAGCTGCTGGTTCCAGGTTCCCATCTGTCAGCGGCTCCATCTGGTGTTCCGGTGCTGCTGGTTCATCAGGCGGGTCGTGTGCGCGGAGAGGAGCGTCTGCACTGGGGCTCCGGCTGGGATCTGCTGCTGCCCAAGGGCTGGGGAATGGCATTCTGGGTCCCTCTGGTATGCACTGACACCCTTCATGTTTGTTCTGTCTTCTTCTGACATTGTTCATTTTGATCACATTTCTTATTTTTGTTAGTGGAATCAAGTGTAAAGACCCCAAGAACATTGTAAAATAGAGGTTTTGTACATTGTAAAAAGGGGTCAATCTATCTTCAGTGGCCCAATGGAGGTTCCTCGATCATTGATCACCTCTGTGTATTGGTATTGCATAACATGTATTTATTTATTTTTAAATTGCCCTTATTTTGGTGTTGATCTGTGGTGGAGGAGCCGACAGGAAGCTGACACTAGAGGGCATTGGAAAACCTTCAACAGGGACCTAAAAGAAATTGTGCACATGACACGACTGCTGTGGTTAAACAAAGTAAAATAATAAAACAAACTGGTGGTTTTGCATCACCAATACATAGAGGTAATCACACAATAAAGGAAAAGCAAAAATGGTCAAGCAACCACTTGAGACATGGGCGTTGAAAAAAAATGTGGGTGGGTCGTCCCCCAGAAACCTGCCATTTCCTGTATTCTGGTGCCTTTATAGCCTAAAACAGGTACCACATACCTGGCAAGGTTTCCCAAAAATAAACACAGTAACAAAAGTCTAGTAAGTTGTTTTGAACAAAGGCAGTTAATCCACAGTGAAAGTTATGTGTGACACAAACACTAGATGGCGCAGTGATACCGTGCTGCAGTCTCATGACTCTCAGCTGTGTGTGGCTCACAGTATATTACTGGCATCGAACACATCTCAGCCAATTATAATCAAGAACTGGAAGTGTCCCTTTTTATAACATGTGCTTTTATACTTTAGTCTGTTTACTGTCAGATAACTGTTAGCGTTATTATAACATCATAGTGTAAGTGTAATTCAGTGCTGCAACAAACACTACATGATGCCTTGAAAAGCAACAGGCGAACAAATGATGAACATTCACTAAATTACCAGCTTGTTTAGTGACGGATATGATAAGATGATTTGTTTACGGAGTGCAGCAGGAGTGAGTAGTGAAAACACGCACTGGAGTTTCATTTATTAGGGCATTCCTCAAGTGGAATGGATTTGACTGATGCCGCGACTGACCCGGCAGTGGGTGAGGGTTACACACAAAAATGGTAATTTTAGAACATTTTATATGTTATGATCAGAGATCTCTTAAAGGATTAGTTCACTTCAGAATTAAAATGTCCTGATAATTTACTCTCCTCCATGTCATCCAAGATGTTCATGTCTTTCTTTCTTCAGTGGAAAAGAAATGAAGGTTTTTGATGAAAACATTCCAGGATTTTTCTCCATATAGTGGACTTCACTGGGGTTCAACGGGTTGAAGGTCCAAATGTCAGTTTCAGTGCAGCTTCAAAGAGCTCTACATGATCCCAGACGAGGAATAAGAGTCTCAATCTAGAGAAACCATCGGACATTTTCTAAAAAAAATAAACATTATATTCTTTTTAACCACAAATGCTCGTCTTGCACTGCTCTGTGATGCTCCACGCATGACGTAATCATGTTGGAAAGGAAGGAGGAAGTACCGATCCAGTGTTTACAAAGTGAACATGTAAAGACTAAGTCAAACGCTCTTTACAAAAAAAGGTAAAACAACGATTTCGGATAATTTTGAAGTTGGAGGACAAAATGAGATGGAGTTTTTTTGTGTGACCTTTCCAACTTTCCAAAATTATCAGGAATTTGACTTCTGAAGTGAACGAATCCTTTAATTCAGCTGTCTCCCTTGTTGTTGTGATCAACTGTACAGCGTTACTGATGCGGCACCGTTACGATCACAAGCCCAAAACCAGAGCGCAATGCTGTTATTATATTGAATGAGATTTTGTTTTGCAGTAATTTTGTACATTTCAGTCTTAATCTCTTCACTTTATGCAATAAGCACACTTTTATTTTTGCTGAATGCTGAAGGAAGCTTCTGTTGTAGTTTTTAATATGTGAAATGTTAAAATTGTCCACTAAAATGTTTTGAAATGTAAAAACAAAGTGAAGTTGGTGTGCTTTATAAGTGATCCAAACTCATCTGAACACTGTTTACTGTCGTCCTCCACTCCTGACCAGAACAAATCACAGCCTCCGTCTCAGATCAGGAAGCACTGGTGTTAAATCATGTGATGTCTCATATCAGACGCTCATAATGATCTCCTGTCGTGTGTTTAATGCGTGTTCTGCAGGTGTATCGTGGCGTTCGTGTCGGCGGCCTCCACATGAGTATCAAACACTCCCAGTTCATGGGTCAGCCTCACTTCCCTCACGATTACCCAGACTGCCCTGCAGGAGTGCGCTTCCAGTCCGAGCAGGAGGCGGAGCTTCTAGAAAAGTTCAAAAGGTGGGAGAAATGTTGTTTTATGTGTATTTTTTGCACAATGTCTCCATGATAAATAATTTTCGCTGCTTTCAGACGTCCTCCATCAAAACGCACCAACTACATCAAACACGGTTGCCTGGCGCCGTTCCGTTGCCCCTGGCAACAGCTGACGGAGGAGTGGGAGGAGCTAGTGAATCTGAGTGCGGAGACGGCGAGCGGCAGCGGAGACGGAGTGTCACACTTCACTGTTCTGAGGTCAGTTGCTCGTCCACGCTGAGAAGAGAGAGACAAACTGAGCATGTGCAGACTGAGTCATGTGACGTGTGTTGCAGGAGTCTGAAGGTGTTGCGTCAGCTGTCGGCGTGGTGTCGGCGCGTGTCGCGCAGGAACGCTAACCCTCCGCTGACCCGTGCGGCGGCCGCGGCGCTGCAGCAGGACTGGAGACGGAGTCTGGTGTGGGTGCGTGTGCGTCTGCTGAGTAAAGGCCAGCCGGCGCTGCACGCCGCCGTGTGCGTCCCGACGACCTCTGACCTCCAGCTGCTGCTTAAAGACGGACGGAGCAGCGGCCCGCAGGAGCCCCGACACAAAGACCACCTGAAGAACCTGCGTGAGCACAAGACTGACCCGGAGCGTCCGGCGCGGCTCCTGCGGGGCGTGTGGCCGCAGCCTCTGCCCAGCGTCGTGTCCCACTGCAGCCGGCCGACGCTGGGATGGGTTCAGCAGGGCGACTTCTCTCTGGCCGCCGGCCGCGGCGAGGCGCTGGCCTTCATCAGCGTGACCGGACTGCTGCACTCGCTCCTTCAGCAGCCGCAGGAACAGCGCGGCGTCGTCCTCCTGCGCAACCCCTCGTCTCTGCAGTACCGCTACGCTCAGATCTGCATCGACACATGAAGACTCGGCCTGTCACATGACTGCTCAGCGTGCATGTTTGTGATCTGTGTGATCCGATCGATGCGTGTCAGACTTCCAAGACCGTATGCTGAAACTTTTTTTTCTTTTTTTTTTATTCAGAGAAACTCTTTACATCATCGGAAGTTTGGATTGTTTTTTTTCTGCTGGGATTTGAGAGAGATTTGACTTGCTAAGACATTTAATTTTGTTTAAATACGGAGTTATTAACCAATGATGTTCAATTACACTCCCTCTAGTTTCAGTTAATGTAAATGATGCGTCTTCTAGTACAGTAAAAATAAGTGCAAGTAAAAGTGTTTTACCTTCGTGAGATGGTTTAACAGAGAGAGAGAGAGAGTGTGTGTGTGTGTGTGTGTGCGTGTGTGTGCGTGTGTGTGCGTGTGTGTGCGTGTGTGTGCGTGTGTGTGCGTGTGTGTGCGTGTGTGTGCGTGCGTGTGCGTGCGTGTGCGTGCGTGTGCGTGCGTGTGTGTGCGTGTGTGTGCGTGTGTGTGCGTGTGTGTGCGTGTGTGTGCGTGTGTGTGCGTGTGTGTGCGTGTGTGTGCGTGTGTGTGCGTGTGTGTGCGTGTGTGCGCGTGCGTGTGTGTGCGTGTGTGTGCGTGTGTGTGCGTGCGTGTGCGTGCGTGTGTGTGCGTGTGTGCGCGTGCGTGCGCGTGTGTGTGTCATGTTTTTCCTTCAGGCAAAGTATCAAACTCTGTTGTTTCATGTTACACTAGTTTATTAAAAAATCATAATGCTCCCAAAACACTTAGACAGTTATGCATTCAAAATGAACCCTTTTCTAAACTCAGTTAGACCTTCACACACACACTCTCTCACACACTCTCTCACACGCACACACACACACACACACGCACACACGCACACACACACACACACACGCACTCACACACGCACACACACGCACACACGCACACACACGCACACACACACGCACTCACACACTCTCTCTCTCTCTCTCTCTCTTACACACACTCTCTCTCACACACACACACACTCATCTCTCTCACACACACACACACACACACGCACTCTCACACACTGAGTGTTAGTTCCTCTGTTCCCCCTGCAGGTGGCGCTCTCTCTATGGCTCATCCTGCTGTATTTCGCTGTTGCAGGTTAATTTAGATGCCAGTTTTCCATATTTACTGTCGTCAGACTGCGGCTGCACTTTATCCGTACAACTTTTGCCTGAAACACACAAACACAGTCACTTATAACCGAATCCCTGACGGCTCGATCTCTGGAGCGTAATCAGGCGTTACTGAGAGACAGGGACGTGCACAGGAATTTTGAGGGGCAGTTGCTCTGACCTAAAAAAAAGGGCACCCCCCCCCCCAAAAAAAAAAACAAAACCTCATGGGCTATATGAAGGACTGAGAATAACCGCGGTATAAGCGGAATAATTGACTCCGCTTCGAGTCGTGACCGAATCACGACCTCAGGTGTGCATTATTTTTCTAATAATTCAACGGCCCGTCGTCAATTATTCCTTACTTGAATCACAGCTTAAATAATGTTTTGACATCGACAACCCTTGCATTTTACCTGCGTCTAGTTAGTTTCTTTCGCTTCTCGGGTCGACATTAACACACTGACAAAATTATATTCAGAATTAAAAATATTTTTATACCACTTTTTAATGTGTGATTGTGTAAAGGTTTTCACGAGATACCAACCTTTCGCGAACTTGTTTCCAACACTCGTTCTCATGGAGGCGCGCGCGGTGTGCACGGAGGGGAGGGGCTGCGCGCGCGAGTATGTGAGAGAGACGCGTGAGTGAGAGACGCAGGGAAATGAAATGCAGCTGAACGTTTGCTCTATGAAAGACATTGACAAAGACGAAAACTAAGGACATTTAATCTATAATTTTATTTTATTTTAGTTAGTTTTGCCAAACACACATCACAGTTTTGGTTAGTTATCGTGTTTTGTAATGCCTCGTTTTTATTTTTATTTCAGTTAACGACGTTGTTTTTTCCCACCTAGTTTTCGTTTTTTCGTTCGCTTTCGTTAACGATTATAACCTTACTCACCTTTCCGACAACGTTAAGTCGTCTCTCCCGACAACCGCGACAATCTCCTTCTAGTGCCGCTCATGCAGGCTCAGCTCAGGTGCCGGTCGCGTGCAGCGCTGCAGCCACGTAAACAGAGTTTGCCCTTCCCCTACTGACTTTCACTTTCGGACGGGTGCCCGAATATGGAAGTGAATGAGGCTTTGCGATTTTTTTTATTTTTAAAAAAAATGCCTACGTGAAATTCTGCATCCATTGTACGATTTTTTTATTTATTTTTTTCCACCTCGGAAGGGCAACTTGAGTCGAGAAGGGCATATGGGCAGTTGCCCGGGCAACCTGAGCAACCCCCCTGTGCACGTCCCTGCTGAGAGATACCTGGAATCTGGCCCATGGAAATGAACACGCGGTCCATCTTGATTCTGGGACGAGCTCTTGCGATCAGGAACACTCCAGTAAATGCCAGCAGACACCTGAACGACACACACACACACACCTTCAAGGATTAGTTCACTTTCAAATGAAAATTAGCCCAAGCTTTACTCACCCTCAAGCCATCCTAGGTATACATGACTCTCTTCTTTCTGATGAACATAATCGGAGAAATATTAATAAATATCCTGACGCACATAAGCTTTATAATGGCAGTGAACGGGATCAACGAGTGTGAAGCTGAAGAAAGAGTCTCCATTCATCATAATAAAGACCTTCTGAAGTGAAGCGATGAGTTTGTGTAAGAAAATATCCATATTTAACAAGTTATGAAGTAAAATATCTAGCTTCCGCCAGAGCGCCTTCCGTATTCAACTTACGAAAAACAACTGGCGTCACGTCAGTTATACTTTCACTGCCATTATAAAGCTTAGGTGCATCAGGATATTTATTAATATTTCTGTGATTGTGTTCATCAGAAAGAAGAGAGTCATATACACCTAAGATGGCTTGAGGGAGAGTAAAGCTTGGGCTAATTTTCATTTGAAAGTGAACTAATCCTTTAAACCTCAAATATACCAGATATTGTTATAAATAATAATCTTCAAGAAACACTCACCCGACCACAAACATGATGATGTGTATTATAGATAAACCATAAAATTCTTCATAAAATAAAATGCCTAGAAATACAAATATATTTTGTTAGGCATTTTTGTGTTTCCAGGGAGGAACAAAACCCGTTTAAACACGACTGACCGGCAACGATGGCGCTGGCGGTGAAGAAAACGTAGTTGATGGGCACAATCTCAGTGGCGTCGAACAGCTTCATGGCCTGATTCAGAAACCTGAAAGAGACGAAACAAGATTCTTCAGATTTAATACAGAGAAGCGCACGTGTGTAAATGAAGGGTCGGACGCACTTGATCTGGAAGGCGCAGGACGTGACCATGATGATGAACATGATGTAGAAGATGGGATAGGTCAGCTGCAGGTGACT
Source organism: Megalobrama amblycephala (assembly GCF_018812025.1). NCBI lineage: Eukaryota > Metazoa > Chordata > Actinopteri > Cypriniformes > Xenocyprididae > Megalobrama > Megalobrama amblycephala. The sequence goes on from NC_063056.1 coordinate 39,642,304, forward strand.
TCCACGGATCGTCTCCGTGATCATTCCTGAAACGGCCTTCACTGAGATCACCGTCACTGACGCTGAAACAAACATCAGGATAATTATGAAACTAGACACAAATACAAAGTACTTCTATTCTGAATCTGATAAATGATCATATTTTTAAACCAACTTCTGTTGGATCTCAGGCCTCTTTTATTTCCAACTAAAATCTCACAAAACAGATTTACATTTTCTCCATCAGCTGATGGTTGTGAGTGAAGACTTGATTGAATAACCAGTGCTCTTTCTCATCATCTACAGCGAGAGCAGAATCTGTTCTTACCGAGTAACGCCACCAAGATCATCATGATTACGATGTGTTTCACGTTCCTGCACTTATAGAAATACATCAGGACAGCGAAGAGAATCGCTTCAAACAACTGCAGAGAGACAGACAGATGATCATATGAAAGCGGTTTGTGTTTTTGTCACTTTTCTAATGGCTTCTTGTATAACGCGATTGGTCGGATGTGTGCTGTATCTCGACATACTTACAAAGTAAATAAGGAACTGCCAGCTGACCAGCGAACGCTCCACCATATTGGCCGTCACATGAGGGGACGAATGAGGGGCGAAGGTCACCAGACAGTAGGTGCCAATCAGAGCTAAAGCACCTCCTGTGAAAGAAAACAGCTTTATTACAAGAGCTTCAATCTGAGCTTGATGTGTTCATCTTACATTATTGCTGGAATTGACAATGCTGCAAACTCTAACTTCAACATGAGGTGTGAAAGGGAATCTGATCTCACCGAGGATATCTGAAGCTCGTAACGTTTCCTTGAGGAACACCACAGAAATAACAGCACTCGCTGAAAGAGAGAAACAGAACCAACTTTACACGCTTTTAAACACCATTCAAAGAGTAAAATACCTGACAGACTGTGTCGTGATTTACCGATGACAGACACACAGCCGAGAGGAGCGATGAGCGACGCCGGAGCGAATCCATATGCTGCAAAGTTTCCCAGCTCTCCCAAACCCATGAGCAGGATCCCACACCACCACAGACGGCTGGTGTAGTACGGCTTCGTCCCTCGCTGAGACTGACGCATGTGCGTGTATTTCTGCACCAGCAAACAAACACTAAATCACCAGAACACTGAGTGTTTGTTTGTGAGTGTGTGTGTCCATGAGACTGAGATTCACCTGGATATTTAAGGAGATGCTGATGAGAAAGTTTCCACATACTGCAATGCAAATCCCCACGATATAAACCTACGAACACAAACATACAATTTGAACACGCATCGAAACAAATGACCATAATATTCTTCTAAATCATTTAGAATGGATGATGGGCATCCAGGGGACGACCTTTCCTCCTATCTAAAAGAAAGACTCTGTTAATTTAGGCGAGTTCTTCTACATCAGCTCAGATGCAGTGTGGTGTCCCTCAAGGGTCAGTTTTAGGACCCTTGTTATTTTCATTGTACATGCTTCCCCTGAGCTTTACTTTTCAGAAATACAGCATATCTTACCACTGTTATGCAGACGATTCCCAGTTTTATTTCCCAGTCGGTATAGACAAGAATTGTTCTTCAGAGAATGCCTTAAATTGCTTCAGAGATATTAAACATTGGCTGGCAAATAATGTCTTACAATTAAATGAGAGCAAAACCAAAGTCTTGAGTTTAGGTTCCTCTTTGTCTTGCTAACCCGACCCAGTTGCCCAGTTGGATCTGTTGTTGTTGAACGTACAAGATCATGTGAGGAACCTTGGAGTGATTTTTGACTAATCTTTATTTTTCAATAAGCAGATCAGTGCTGTTGTCAAGAGTAGTTTTTACCACCTGAGATCGACTGCTAAAATAAAGCATTTTCTTTACCGTACTGACTGGGAAATTGTGATCCACTCACTTATTTCATCAAGATTAGATTACTGAAACTCATTGTATATTGGTCTGCCCCAAACAGTCAGTCAGGCTGTTAACAGGGTTAAGAAAGAGGGATCACATTTCCCTACACCGGCTCCTGTGAAGTTCAGGGTTGATTTTAAAATTCTCAGGTCTTCTGACCATCTGCTTTTAAAGGCCGTTATAAATCAAAGGGTAACCGCGCTTTTTCTGTGATAGGTCCTAAACTATGGAATATTCTTCCTCTCCATGTGAGGTCATCTTCGTCGCTAGCCGTTTTTAAATCTTCTTTAAAAACATTTATTTTTTCTGTGGCTTTCGGATAGATTGCTGAATAGTTTTTGAAGCTGATAAAATATATGATGTTGTATTTAAATATTTTTATTGTTTTATATTTAATAGTTAATTATTATTATTTTGTCATTTTACTTTTCTTTTTTTTTTTAATCTTGCTTGATCTGTAAAGCACTTTGGGTCATCGTCTGTTGTTTTTAAATGTGCTATAGAAATAAAAGTTGACTTAACTTCCACACTGCAGACAAACTGTAGCAGAGAGACACTGAATTCACAGTTTGAGTTTAATCTCAGATTAGAGGCTTTACTTTGAGTTTAATCTCAGATTAGAGGCTGTTTTAGCTGTAGTTTGAGTTCAATCTCAGATTAGAAGCTTTACTTTGAGTTTAATGTCAGATCAGATGCTGTAGTTTGAGTTCAATCTCAGATTAGAAGCTTTACTTTGAGTTTAATGTCAGATTAGATGCTGTAGTTTGAGTTTAATGTAGGATTAGAGGCTGTAGTTTAAGTTTAATCTCAGATTAGAGGCTTTACTTTGAGTTTAATGTCAGATTAGATGCTGTAGTTTGAGTTTAATGTCAGATTAGAGGCTGTAGTTTGAGTTTAATCTCAAATTAGAAGCTTTACTTTGAGTTTAATGTCAGATTAGATGCTGTAGTTTGAGTTTAATGTCAGATTAGATGCTGTAGTTTGAGTTTAATATAAAATTAGAGGCTGTAGTTTAAATTTAATCTCAGATTAGAGGCTTTACTTTGAGTTTAATGTCAGATCAGATGCTGTAGTTTGAGTTTAATGTCAGATCAGATGCTGTAGTTTGAGTTTAATGTCATATTAGAGGCTGTAATTTGAGTTCAATCTCAAATTAGAAGCTTTACTTTGAGTTTAATGTCAGATTAGATGCTGTAGTTTGGGTTTAATCTCATATTAGAGGCTGTAGTTTAAATTAAATCTCAGATTAGAGGCTTTAGTTTGAGTTCAATCTCAGATTAGAAGCTGTAGTTTGAGTTCAATCTCAAATTAGAAGGTTTACTTTGAGTTTAATGTCAGATTAGATGCTGTAGTTTGGGTTTAATCCCAGATTAGAGGCTGTTTTAACTGTAGTTTGAGTGTAATTTCAGGTTAGATGCTGTAGCCTACACTGTTAATTTTGTACCTCCATCCTGGATCTTCACTTGTAGTTCCCACAAGGCATGTAAAGAGAGTGGATAACCACATTCACAAACACACTGTACAAGTGAAAAGAACAACAGACACAACTTCAACACAACTGTGCGCATGTTCATCTCTCTGACGCAGCTGTTCAGAGCTCTGTGATCAGAGGAGCGTATATACAGAATTACACGTATCATATCTCATACATGACGCATAACCATGAATCTGTCTGAGACAAAAAAACAACAAAAAAAAGTGAAATCCCTTACAGAGAATCAAAACTGCTGAAAAAAGCCATGTAACAAATACTTTTGACTTCCATAGAGAAAACATTTAGAAAGACAAATCATCAGAAGAAATGTAATATAGCCTATATGTAAAGCTGAGTAAACAACCTGACATCAAAAATTAACAGTATTTGACAATAAGCAACCGCTCAACAGGCCATATAACTAACAAGACTAACAAGGCTCAGTCCACACTTATTATTAAAAATAAAAGCAGTTATGAGTAGAAATACATACGGTTTCTCGGGTACAGGAACAAGAGGCAGTGCTGGGACTTTCTGTGTGTGTGTGTGTGTGTGTGTGTGTGTGTGTGTGTGTGTGTGTGTGTTCATGCTTACAGGACTCTTTGTGCAGGGCAGGACAATAGTGTTCTGTGAGTGAGTGTGAGTTGCAGGCGGTCAGTGCTGTGCTGGACGGACAGTAGATCTATTATCTTACATTACAGCACATTCTTGCATGCTAACACACTGAGAATGTGTGTTTAAATGTGGGATTGTAAAGTTTAGAGTAACAGAAGTGGCATTTGAAACAAAAAATGGCCAACATTACAACATTACAAATAAAAATGTCTCATTATCATCTTAAAGATAAAGATAAGTTTGTTTAAAGATAGAAAAAAGTAAAAGCATATTTTTCCCCCCTCCCGAAGTATTAATATTTACAGAAAAAGCTGGTCTTCTCAACATGCTGCTGATGTTAATATCGAGATTTACATTTATTCATTTTCCATGTACTTTGATCCAGACGTGTTTTTGGTAATATTACTACACAAAAAAGCCCTGAGATGCTCCACCCTGACTATGATCATGACATAAACACAGAGAATGAGATGCTCGTTTGATAAATACATGATCCACTTGTTGTCTGTCAGTAGACACGCCCATCATGACACTGGAGGACATCCAACAGAGCTCAGCGAAAGTCATCAGCGTTTTCACATTTTGAACTGTTTTTGTTTCATGCACACATTCGTCATCTGCGGGATTCTGTGTCGTCACTGTCGTGCACGCGCCTGCAGCTCTGCGCGTGTAGAGAAACGCTGGAATATCGCGGTGAGTTTATGCCGATCTAAATCGCCTCACATATTACTCATATCCGTAGAAACGACATGTGAATTAGAAACGTGTTTAGAGCGGAATCGCCGCGCTCGGTTTAACCGGGAGCTGCTCGTGCTTCATGTGTCAGATGAAATGTTTCTGTGAGGAAATCTGCTTCGATGGAGATGAAATGGTGCTTAGTCCTGTGTGTGTGTGTGTGTGTGTGTGATATCTGCAAATGGTTTTCTCATGTTTGCACCGTGTGTTTGTCCCCAGATGCCTGCTGAAACTCACAGTGACAGACTGTTTTCCTCAGTCATGACGGGTCAGAGCGCCTGTGCTCCAGAGGAGGGCGCTATACGCATCAATGTCGGAGGCTTCAGGCGTCGACTGCTTTCCAAGCGACTCTCTCGCTTCCCCGAGACGAGGCTTGCGCGCTTGCTAAGGTGTCGCTCCAAAGAGTCCATCCTCGAACTGTGCGACGACTACGACGACTCCGAGAAGGAGTTCTACTTTGACCGTAATCCAACGCTCTTCCCTTACGTTTTACACTTCTACAATACGGGGCGGCTGCACGTTATGGATGAACTCTGCGTCTTTTCCTTCAGTCAAGAAATCGAGTACTGGGGCATCGATGAGCTGTTCATCGACTCGTGCTGCAGCGGCACCTTCCACTGCCGCAAGATGGAGCCCGACGAGACGGACTGGGACGACAAGAGCGAAGAGGGAAGCACCGCTTCGTCTTTTGACGAGATCCTGGAGTTCTACAGCGACGCCGGTAAATTCGACAAGCAGCTGCTGGGAAGCGTCCGCCGGAAGATCTGGCTGATGCTGGACAATCCTGGCTATTCGCTACCCAGCCGCCTCATCAGTATGTTCTCCATTCTGGTCCTGTTGGGCTCCATCGCCACCATGTGTTTGAACAGCATGAGCGAGTTCGCGCTGCTGGACGGCGACGGCCGGCCCCGTGAGGACCCTCGCTTCGAGGCCGTGGAGCACTTGGGAATCGGGTGGTTCACGTTCGAGCTGCTCGCCAGATTCGCCGTGGCGCCGGACCTCCTCCGTTTCTTCGCACACCCGCTGAACCTGATCGACCTGGTGTCTATCTTGCCTTTCTACCTGACCTTGGTCATTGACCTGGTCGCGGAGAGCAGCCCGGCGCTGGCGAACCTGGGTCGAGTCGCGCAGGTGCTGCGGCTGATGAGGATCTTCCGCATCCTGAAGCTGGCACGTCACTCCACGGGCCTGCGGTCGCTGGGCGCCACGCTCACAAACAGCTACAAGGAGATCGGGCTGCTGCTGCTGTATCTGGCCGTCGGCGTGTCCTTCTTCTCCGTCATGGCCTACACCGTGGAGAAGGAGGACAACGAGGGATTGAACACCATCCCGGCCAGCTGGTGGTGGGCGACGGTGAGCATGACCACCGTGGGCTACGGAGACGTGGTTCCCGGCTCCGTCGTGGGCAAACTGACGGCCTCGGCCTGCATCCTGGCGGGAATATTAGTCGTCGTGCTTCCGATCACTTTGATATTTAACAAGTTTTCTCTGTTTTATAAGAGACAGAAACAGCTGGAGATCATCATGCGGAGCTGCGACTTCGATGGGGGAATGAAGGAGGCTCCGTCTGTCAATCTGAGGAATTATTACGCTCATAAAGTCAAGACACTGATGGCCAGTCTGTCCAACATGAGCCGCAGTTCCCCCAGCGATCACAGTCTGAACGTCTCTCTGCATTAGACTGTGCTGACGTCACTGCGGCGTGTTTTCTTTAACAGCGAGATGATCAGTGTGTGAATCGGCATCTTCTCCTGGGTTTTCTCCTCATTGTCCAGCTCATTGGTTGGAGGGAACAGCAGGTGTACAGTATATCGGTGGAAGCTGTCGGTCTCGTGGGTTCAGGAGGATTTCTGTGCGTCTGCTGGACTTTGCTTAGCACTGAATCTCCTCCGACTGTCACTATATATTTGCATGTTTTTCTGTATCACTGTTGTTCAGTAAGGAAAAACAATTGTAGTGACCAGAATTAGTAGTACTGAGAAGCATCTGTAAATGTGACAAATCCATCTGAAATGTGAGGAGCTGAACTTTGAAATGAATGATTTTCAGTGAAGTTTTGTTGCTGTAAAGGTGATGATATGCGGGCAACTTTTTAAGCAATGTTGCTTGGGCACTTTTCCATTCAAACTGAAGATTGAATCAAAACTGTTGTCAATAGGAAAGTGCCCAAGCAACATCACTCAAAAAGTTGCCCCGTGTATCATTACCTTGAGGTAAACAAATTTTTCTATTTCTGAGTCGGGTATGAATGGGCACAGACGTATTTGTTACTGTGTGGATTTGTGTCATATTTCTAGCTCATAATTTTCTTTTCCCTTTACTTAAAGAAAATGAATCCTGTTTTTAAGACTGTTAAGATTTTTTGTATTATGACATTATTATTTATTTAGTGTGTGTGTGTGTGTGACCTGCAAACTCAATTACTGCTGAAAAATAGATGGCCACATCACAAACTGTCAACTATAATGGGAAATATAAATGTTTATATATATATTGTAAAGGATGTTTGTGTCAAGGTTGTACTGCTTTAAACTGTAACAAATTGTAAAAATACTGTTGCACGGATGAGAATCTATTGAAAACCATCATTTAAAATAATGGCAATTACAAGAAACTAAAGCACATTGTCTGAATGCATTACAGTAATTACAGTGTTTCTTTTGCATTATAGTAATAATGATTATTGTCATGAAGATAATCTTACTGCTCTTAGTGGAAAAATATCTTAATGGCTCTGAAAATAGGCTTAATTTTCTTTATGAAAAATATTCTTTTGACTGAGTTGAAATGTGACCTGGACAGATGATCTGCCACTTGCCCTGTTCACTAGTCTAGTCTACCTGAAGCGGTGCGTGATCTGGTTCTCATGTGGATCTGGTTCTCGTGGGAGAGCCGCCATGACGATGAGCGCCGTTCCCTTGGAAACACGCTTTCTGATTCCTCTGCTCAGAGTGTTTCTGTCGCAACTGTAAAAACTGATTTAAACTGCAGCTTTGTTCATATTAAATCATATATGGACATAATTTTAGTGACACAATATCACTTATATTTTATTGTTGTATATTATGCTTTTATAATGAGCCGTTTACAGGACTGTAAAATCTTCATGCTCCGCTGATGATGAACAGGTTGTTTCCAGAGTCTCCTGATGAAGATCTGAGAGGAAACAGAGAATTGAACTGTTCCTGTCACTGCAGTCCAAACAGTGTAGGGCATGATGGGTACCTCTTCATTACTGATGACACTGTTTATGTGAACATTGACTCATCTCATCTCATCTCATCTCATCTCATCTCATTCTCTGTCCTTCAGCTTCATTAATGATCAGTCGGACTCTGTCTCCATCTGTTGGTGAGAAGATGCAGCACAGGAACAGTGTCTTCAGCTGCACAAAGGAAAAAAGGTAAAAACCATCAACAGAATAAATGAGCCTGCGTATGTTTCACAGTTAAACATCTGAACTAGCTGGACTGGCATCAGTCACAGTTTAACTGGAAGCTCATCCCTTTTTTTATTATTTAGCTGATAACCGTTAGTTTGTCACTGTAAGATGAAACAGTATTTGATCCTGTGGATGAAAACAAAACACTTTTACAATGTATAAATTCCAGTCATTTCCTTTGTAATTCCTTCAGTGACTCTTGAGCAGATAAGATATGCTAAAATCTATCAGTCATATTTAAAATTTTAATTAATTCCTTCAACAACTGTAATTTTGAGTCTACTGCAAATGATTCTACTGTATATTTTTGGTCCATTTTGCAGAATGAGAACGTATGGAAGCTTGAAGCAGAAAAAATAAGTAACTTTAAAAAAAAAAATTTAAACTTTTTAAATTCTGAATTTTTATATCTTGCAATTCTGACTTTATTTCTCAAAATTTCGAATGTATAAGAATCAAGTCAGCATTGCAAAATTTAAACACAATTATGTTTTACATTTTTTCTATTCAGTGCGTAAACAAGCTTCCATAAGAATGACTGTACATTTTCACTTGTGAATCAATGAAGACCTAAACAGAAGTTCGGGGGAATCGAGCTCATCTAATCTTTCTATTGACCAGAGCATATATCCGGTGTCAGCTGCTTCGACATTCCTTCACCTCCATACTAAAGGAGCAAAAAACAGGGATGTGACATCATACTCTGACCCTCGACACACTTGCTCACACTCTCAATGTTTCGCCCCTAGATGACAAGCACAGGCATGCAGTGATGCAGGACCTGATGGGTCCCCTGATGCAGCTCTGCCTGGAGGCCCTGCTGGGAGAACAGCCACAGCTGCTCGATGGAAAGCAGGTGTGTGTGTGTGTGTGTGTGTGTGTGTGAGACCAGCAAACTCAATTAGTGCTGAAAAATAGATGACCACATCACACACTCATCTGAACTTCTCATCTGAACCCATCACGTCTGCCCAGCTCTACGATACATGCTCAGATGGAGTGTTTTGATGAACTGTAAGTGACAGTCGTGTGTGTGAATGACACTTCAGCTGTCTTAAGGCTGACGTTAATCACATCAAACGTCACCGCATGTTCTCATGATTTCTGGCAGCAAAAATGTGAAAGTAGAACAGAAGAATCAAATGCAGATAGTGACGGGCTTAAACCTCATGCATAAGTGTTAAAGATGAGACATTTCTCAAAATATCTTCTTTTGTGTTCCACTTATGTTTCTGTCATTCTGCGGATGTTTCTGTAGTTCTGCGGGTGTTTCTGTCGTTCTGCGGGTGTTTCTGTCGTTCTGTGGGTGTTTCTGTAGTTCTGCGGGTGTTTCTGTAGTTCTGCATGTGTTTCTGTAGTTCTGAGGGTGTTTCTGTCATCCTGCAGGTGTTTCTGTAGTTCTGCGGGTGTTTCTGTCGTTCTGTGGATGTTTCTGTAGTTCTGCGGATGTTTCTGTCATCCTGCAGGTGTTTCTGTAGTTCTGCATGTGTTTCTGTCGTTCTGTGGATGTTTTTGTAGTTCTGCGGATGTTTCTGTCGTTCTGCGGGTGTTTCTGTCGTTCTGCGGGCGTTTCTGTCGTTCTGTGGATGTTTCTGTAGTTCTGCGGATGTTTCTGTCATTCTGAGGGTGTTTCTGTAGTTCTGCTGGTGTTTCTGTAGTTCTGAAGGTGTTTCTGTAGTTCTGTGGGTGTTTCTGTAGTTCTGCTGGCGTTTCTGTCGTTCTGTGGATGTTTCTGTAGTTCTGCAGATGTTTCTGTCGTTCTGTGGGTCTTTCTGTCATTCTGAGGGTGTTTCTGTAGTTCTGCGGGTGTTTCTGTAGTTCTGCAGATGTTTCTGTCGTTCTGTGGGTGTTTCTGTCATCCTGCAGGTGTTTCTGTAGTTCTGCGGGTGTTTCTGTAGTTCTGTGGATGTTTCTGTAGTTCTGCGGATGTTTCTGTCGTTCTGTGGGTGTTTCTGTCATTCTGTGGGTGTTTCTGTAGTTCTGTGGGTCTTTCTGTCATCCTGCGGGTGTTTCTGTCGTTCTGCGGGTGTTTCTGTCGTTCTGTGGGTGTTTCTGTCGTTCTGTGGGTGTTTCTGTAGTTCTGTGGATGTTTCTGTAGTTCTGCGGATGTTTCTGTCATCCTGCGGGTGTTTCTGTCATTCTGTGGGTGTTTCTGTAGTTCTGCGGGTGTTTCTGTCGTTCTGCGGGTGTTTCTGTCGTTCTGTGGGTGTTTCTGTAGTTCTGCGGATGTTTCTGTCGTTCTGTGGGTCTTTCTGTCATCCTGCGGGTGTTTCTGTCGTTCTGTGGGTGTTTCTGTAGTTCTGTGGGTGTTTCTGTAGTTCTGTGGGTGTTTCTGTAGTTCTGAGGGTGTTTCTGTCGTTCTGTGGGTCTTTCTGTCATCCTGCGGGTGTTTCTGTCGTTCTGCGGGTGTTTCTGTCGTTCTGCGGGTGTTTCTGTCGTTCTGTGGGTGTTTCTGTAGTTCTGCGGATGTTTCTGTCGTTCTGTGGGTCTTTCTGTCATCCTGCGGGTGTTTCTGTAGTTCTGTGGGTGTTTCTGTAGTTCTGTGGGTGTTTCTGTAGTTCTGTGGGTGTTTCTGTAGTTCTGAGGGTGTTTCTGTCGTTCTGTGGGTGTTTCTGTCATCCTGCGGGTGTTTCTGTCGTTCTGCGGATGTTTCTGTCGTTCTGTGGGTCTTTCTGTCATCCTGCGGGTGTTTCTGTCGTTCTGTGGGTGTTTCTGTAGTTCTGTGGGTGTTTCTGTAGTTCTGTGGATGTTTCTGTAGTTCTGTGGGTCTTTCTGTCATCCTGCGGGTCTTTCTGTCATCCTGCGGGTGTTTCTGTCGTTCTGTGGGTGTTTCTGTAGTTCTGTGGGTGTTTCTGTAGTTCTGTGGATGTTTCTGTAGTTCTGTGGGTCTTTCTGTCATCCTGCGGGTGTTTCTGTAGTTCTGTGGGTGTTTCTGTAGTTCTGTGGGTGTTTCTGTCGTTCTGTGGGTCTTTCTGTCATCCTACGGGTGTTTCTGTCGTTCTGTGGGTGTTTCTGTAGTTCTGTGGGTGTTTCTGTAGTTCTGTGGTGTTTCTGTAGTTCTGAGGGTGTTTCTGTCATTCTGTGGGTGTTTCTGTAGTTCTGTGGGTGTTTCTGTCATCCTGCAGGTGTTTCTGTAGTTCTGAGGGTGTTTCTGTCGTTCTGTGGGTGTTTCTGTCATCCTGCGGGTGTTTCTGTCGTTCTGTGGATGTTTCTGTCGTTCTGTGGGTCTTTCTGTCATCCTGCGGGTGTTTCTGTCGTTCTGTGGGTGTTTCTGTAGTTCTGTGGGTGTTTCTGTAGTTCTGTGGATGTTTCTGTAGTTCTGCGGATGTTTCTGTCGTTCTGTGGGTCTTTCTGTCATCCTGCGGGTGTTTCTGTAGTTCTGTGGGTGTTTCTGTCGTTCTGTGGGTGTTTCTGTCATCCTGCGGGTGTTTCTGTCGTTCTGTGGGTGTTTCTGTAGTTCTGTGGGTGTTTCTGTAGTTCTGTGGATGTTTCTGTAGTTCTGCGGATGTTTCTGTCGTTCTGTGGGTCTTTCTGTCATCCTGCGGGTGTTTCTGTAGTTCTGTGGGTGTTTCTGTAGTTCTGTGGGTGTTTCTGTAGTTCTGAGGGTGTTTCTGTCGTTCTGCGGGTGTTTCTGTAGTTCTGCGGATGTTTCTGTAGTTCTGCGGGTGTTTCTGTAGTTCTGCGGGTGTTTCTGTAGTTCTGCGGGTGTTTCTGTAGTTCTGCGGGTGTTTCTGTAGTTCTGTGGGTGTTTCTGTCGTTCTGTGGGTGTTTCTGTAGTTCTGTGGGTGTTTCTGTCGTTCTGTGGGTGTTTCTGTAGTTCTGTGGGTGTTTCTGTAGTTCTGTGGGTGTTTCTGTAGTTCTGAGGGTGTTTCTGTCGTTCTGTGGATGTTTCTGTAGTTCTGCGGGTGTTTCTGTAGTTCTGCGGGTGTTTCTGTAGTTCTGTAGGTGTTTCTGTAGTTCTGCGGATGTTTCTGTCGTTCTGTGGGTCTTTCTGTCATCCTGCGGGTGTTTCTGTCGTTCTGTGGGTGTTTCTGTAGTTCTGTGGGTGTTTCTGTAGTTCTGTGGGTGTTTCTGTCGTTCTGTGGGTGTTTCTGTAGTTCTGAGGGTGTTTCTGTCGTTCTGTGGGTGTTTCTGTCATCCTGCAGGTGTTTCTGTAGTTCTGAGGGTGTTTCTGTCGTTCTGTGGGTGTTTCTGTCATCCTGCAGATGTTTCTGTAGTTCTGCAGGTGTTTCTGTAGTTCTGCAGATGTTTCTGTAGTTCTGTGGGTGTTTCTGTAGTTCTGTGGGTGTTTTTGTTGTTTTGGGGGTGTTTCCAGTGGTTTCAGTGCATTGCTGTGTTGTTGTTGCTGGAGTGTTTGGATGGTTGGATAATGAAAAGAGTCTATCGTTTATCATTGATACGGCTCTAGATGTGACTTAATTTCCACTGTTTGCTTTATTTTGTTGTGTTGTGCTCCAGAGAGCTGCTGCAGTAAGACGATCACTCACTCAATCATTCTGAGCAGTTCTTCAACTCATTCTTACATAAGATCAGCACAATCAGCTGTCCAGCATTTAACAAACTTGATTCTTAAGTAGATTTAATATCAATTACTTGAATACTTTTACAGAAGGATTTTTCTTTGACTTTGACTTTATTATATGTGCAAGTTAGAGAGTGCACAATGTGCGTCACTGTTTTGTGTGTGAGAAAGAGTGTGTGTGTGTGTGTGTGTCTGCACGAGTGTGTGTGTGTTGGGCTCTGATTTAGGGATCAGACTAGTTAATCACAGAGCATGAGTGGAATGAATGCAGCAGCTACACAAACACACTCAGCACAGGAAATGATGTGTGTGTCTGTGAGCGTGTGCTCTCATACAGGAGCAAATAGGAGTAAGGTTTATATGTGTGTTGTCATTTATTGAGCTTCAAATGATGATGGTGATGATGATGAAGGTGTAATGCTGAAGGACATGTGCAGCGTGTATCTGAAGGTTTCAGACATGTGAATCCCTGCTGCATACTAGAACAATCTCTCTGAGGGCCTGAAATAGCAGTGCAGACACTGGCTGGTGTTAACTAATTAGTGCTCATTAACCCATCGTCTGTCTGTCCTGTCTGTGGCCTCTGCAGGTCCTTCCATTTGCCATTGGAATATGATGTACTTTAAATTAAATATTACATCTGCGAGGCACTTTTTTATGAAGCAAATCTTTACATATTACTTGAAAAAAATCAAAGACAAGTTCATAAAAAAATCACCATTACATTAGCGCCACTTGGTTTTGCAACATTCGTTCTGTTAGTTGAGCCAAACCGTTTGTCACAGATGATTAAGAGATTTCACTTAGAATTCCTATTTTGTCAAATGTGAATTCTGAGTGAAATCTCTTAATTATCTGCGAACAAATGGTAGAATAATCATAAAAACATAACTGCTCTCTGAATCTCTGAATTGTGGCACGTTTAATCTGAATGGATGCGTTTGGCTTGTCCACTGTCTCGCACTGAATTGTGGGAATGTGTTAGCGGGACATAAGTGTTGAAAGACAGAAGTGTTGTGAGTGGTTCTGCCCGTATCTTTGGGCTGCGCCCGTCTGCTATCAGCGCAGATAATCAAGCATTTGTGGAGAGTCTCTCTGACCCTGAGAACACACACCTAATGCCTTTATAATGCAACCTTTTACCAAAGCAGCCTTTGTCCTAAACACACACACACCAGTCAAGGTGACACGATATGATCCTCATTAGACGTCCAGAGGGACATTAGTGCTCGTAATGCCTTCCTAACACACACACACACTCGGAGCTCATTCTCCAAACTCCTATAGCAACATGAGTCTGTCTGCGCTAATCACACACACCTTCTGCCACAGCAGCGTCGTTTATGGCCAGCAGAGACAGACAGACAGACAGAGCCTCAAATGAGGGCGAGCGTGAGGGCCCGTATGGCGTATTTGTGCCCCGGTTAGCCATTGTGACGCCAGTGGCGTCGTAGGGGCCGTGGGTCTCAGCGCCGATGGAGCCTGTGATACGTGCCATTATCTTATCAGTGTCATCAGCGCAGCGGGAGAATTGACAAGCTAACGATAAGACGTGTTTTGTTCTCCAGGATAATGCAGCTCTAACGCAGTGAACACGCACACATGGAGTCGTAATGATGTTGAAGATGATTAGTGACGTTCGGAGCACATAGAGGGCGCCAAACCGCTGGTGTTTGCTCTCCTGCAGTCATCAAACTTCCTGAGAGAGAGAGACAATCCCACATTAGATCTCTGAAATTCTCAGTTTGATCTCCTGGACAGCCATGAGATTAAATTGAGGAAATGTGGAGACTTCACATCCATTTTATAGCTTTATATTCTTAAGGCCTGTTCAGACCAAGGACTGTAACATTTATAACTATAACAATAATGATAAATATATAAATTTAAAAATTATTCTAAATGTAAAAGAAAAGCAGAGTCCACACAGTTCACTTCAAAATTAAAATTTCCTGATAATTTACTTACCCCCATGTCATCCAAGATATTTATGTCTTTCTTTCTTCAGTCGAAAAAGAAATGATGGTTTTTGAGGAAAACATTCCAGGATTTTTCTCCATATAGTGGACTTATAGTGGGGTTCAATGGGTTGAAGGTCCAAATTACAGTTTCAGTGCAACTTCAAAGAGCTCTACATGATCCCAGACGAGGAATAAGAGTCTTATCTAGCCACCTTCCTAATATTGTGTTGTGTTTGCTGCCAAAACAGCCCTGACCCGTCGAGGCATGGACTCCTCTGGAGCCCTGAAGGTGTGCTGTGGTATCTGCACCAAGATGTTAGCAGCAGATCCTTTAAGTCCTGTAAGTTGTGAGGTGGACTTGTTTGTTCAGCACATCCCACAGATGCTCGATTGAAATGAGATCTGGGGAATTTGGAGGCCAAGTCAACACCTTAAACTCGATGATGTGCTCCTCAAACCATTCCTGAAGCATTTTTGCTTTGTGGCAGGAGCATTATCCTGCTGAAAGAGGCCACAGCCACCAGGGAATACCGTTTAGCCTCGGCCGCCCATGACCCTGTCGCCGGTTCACCGCCGTTCCTTCCTTGGACCACTTTTGATAGATACTGACCACTGCAGACCGGGAACACCCCACAAGAGCTGCAGTTTTGGAGATGCTCTGACCCAGTCGTCTAGCCATCACAATTTGGCCCTTGTCAAACTCGCTCAAATCCTTACGCTTGCCCATTTTTCCTGATATGATACACGGGGCAACTTTTTGAGCAATGTTGCTGGGCAATGTTGGGAGCTTTTCCATTGAGAATGGGCAACAAATTTCTGTCTGAATACTTCAGATCGAAATTTGTTGCCCATTCTCAATGGGAAAGTGCCTAAGCAACATCGCTCGGGAACATTGCTCAAAAAGTTGCCCCGTGCATCATCACCCAAACACATCAACTTTGAGGACAAAATGTTCACTTGGTGCCTAATATATCCCACCCACTAACAGGTGCAGCGATGAAGAGATGATCAGTGTTATTCACCTGTTAGTGGTCATAATGTTATGCCTGATCGGTGTAGTTATCGGTATAATTATCGTTCTTGGTGTGAACGGGCCTTAACTCAATACAGCTGCTTTTGTTTGTTTTTGTTTCTCTTAAGCTGCTGAACTAAAGCTACATGGCCTTCCCTCTGACTGTCACTTTAAGAGCTGACAGTCCAAGAGTTTTTCTCACCCATCTCTACTGGACACTCACAAGCATGCATTTCTTTCTCAGAAGTATTTTATATCCAAGTTGATACTTTTCTGTGGTAAGCACACAGTCCAGCATTGTAGTTTGTTTAAAACAGCCTTTCACTGATGGTGTTGATGCGTGTGTACGTCAGTGTTGTTCAGCAGGTGACGGCGTCCTCTCAGTAGCTGCGCTTTAGCTCTCTTTCCTTTGCACTGCATGGCCGTCGGTCCCAGGATGAGCTGGAAATAAAGCGCAGCCCCTCCCTGCCGGGAATCTTTTCCCAGCTTTATTACGAGCAAAGGTCTGCAGCAGCTGGCACAGCGAGGTCCGCCCGCGCTATCTTATCTCCCATCGGCCATAAACACTCCACTGAGAGGAGCAGCGAGAGACAGCGGAGCAGAACATCTTCTTTTCTGACCTTCACACATTCTGAGACTCAATAGAAACATTCGGCTCTGGAGGAGGAGTGAACGACAGGACGGTTCACTTTAGTGTCATTCTGCTTATCTGATTACATTCATGCAAAGTCACGTGTGCCTCAAATCCACTTACCATTGACAATAACAACATTATTTTGTGGTCTTCTTATATCTTAGGGTCACTAGAAAAGTTAATTGCATCCTTTACACTTGTGAAAAGCGTGCTGATTTTTGCTGCAGTTCCTGTAGAATCAAGCGTTCAGTGAACGTGACTCAGATCTTAAATGTTTGAAAACGTTAATACTGTTCACTGGTAGCAGGATTTTACTGGGCCATCTTGCCATTTAATCACCAATTAACTACTGTAAACTGTTATCTTTGGGAAAGACACACCTTTGAACACTATCGTGGATCAGGCAGTGAGTGACAGAAGGTGATAAAACCATACAGTGAGAGAGAAAAGCTGTGAGGAAGATTGTGCTGTCGAGCGCAGGTGAAGGGCGGCAGTAAATCTCTCAGATGGGTTAGTCAGGAGAACGAGGGTCCGTTAGTTAGTTGGTTAGTGAGCGGGTCAGAACTCACTGTGCCATTCATCCTCACTGCATGTTTATACAAGGGACGCGTGTATAAACTGATGATGCTTCAGTATGTGAAAGAATGTAAATCTGGTTATTGACCTGGTTGCTCACAGTGGAAGGTTATTATACCTAACTGATATGATTTATCTTGAAGGTCTGATAAAAACATGATGACTCAACCATTCAGTTTATTATGCTGGAAATGTTGTGTGACATCGTTTAGTTCAGGGCTGGCGATTATATTGATGGGATTATGAATGATGTTGGGTTAAGGTTAAATGTTTGAGTGTGTTTTTGAGTTCTGTAACACACTGAGGCTGTTACGCAAACGGCGTCATAAACTACTGTTTTACTGTCATAAAGCGAGGTGTGTTTATGGCCTGTGTATCTGCATCTGTGCTCACACTCTTTTATAAGCAGCTTGTTAAAAATCAAATGCAAATGTTATTGAATTAAAGAGCAAACAGCCGCTGCTGGTCTTTACAGACTCGTGAATGTGTGCAGAACGCTGATTGACGCTCTGCTCTGATTTTTTGCAGGTTTGATGTTTCATGTCATCAGCGGGGAAACGATGTGTGTTTATTTGCTGGTGAAAAGAGTTTGTGCTCATGTCACGTTCTGTTCGTATCTCCAAACGTGTCCCTCATGGTCTATTTGACAAGTCAGAAAAAACTGTAGGAAGTCATGATCAGACACTTCTCAAAGTTCTCCTTTAGCTCAGTCCATCTCAAGTAGTCCACAAAAGTGTTACAGTTGGTTGCTTGACCATTTTTAATTTTCCTCATTTCTTTTGAGTGATTATTGCAATACATAGAGATAATCGCTTATAAAAAATTATGAAATTTAAATATGGTCAAGCAACCACTACTGAACCACCTGAGATGGACCGAGCCCTGTAAATGCTCTCGGCCACATGGAGTGGTTTTGATTGGCCGCTGCGTGGCAGAAACCAAAAGAGATGCTTGTCCAAAAGCAACAAGAAAAGCCATTAAAAGTGTCTCGCTGCAGTTACAGTGTGCGTGTGAACATGAGCAGCGTGTCTCGTAACAACAGCAGCAGCAGTTACTAGCACTGTAGCGAGAGAAGAGATTGGCCTTTAGAGACGAGTGCACATCCTGCTCTCATGATCCAGTTTCAGCTTCAGTCCGGTCACAAAGTCTCAGCAGGTCCAGATGACCCGATGGCACACACTCGCACACAGGTCCGGCAGTGTGTGTGTTATTGTGCTTCAAGTCACACTGACCTCATATGCTCATGTGATCTGAAACACACGGAAAGATCAGATCAGGAAAAACACTCAGCGTCACGCACGGTTCTGTATCAGTAAAACACAAGCATTTATTGACAGGTAGCGCTCCTGAAGGTAAAAGCATTTCTAAAGGACATGATTTCACAGAGAACGGCATAATTGCTGGACACTGTGAGACAGGTGTGTATGGTTGTGAGACAGGTGTGTATGGTTGTGAGACAGGTGTGTATGGTTGTGAGACAGGTGTGAGACAGGTGTGTATGGTTGTGAGATAGGTATGTACGGATGTGAGACAGTTGTGTATGGTTGTGAGACAGGTGTGTATGGATGTGAGACAGGTGTGTATGGATGTGAGACAGGTGTGTATGGATGTGAGACAGGTGTGTATGGTTGTGAGACAGGTGTGTATGGATGTGAGACAGGTGTGTATGGATGTGAGACAGGTGTGTATGGATGTGAGACAGGTGTGTATGGTTGTGAGACAGGTGTGTATGGATGTGAGACAGGTGTGTATGGATGTGAGACAGGTGTGTATGGTTGTGAGACAGGTGTGTATGGATGTAAGACAGGCGTGTATGGTTGTGAGACAGGCGTGTATGGATGTGAGACGTCTGTATGGACGTGAGACAGGTGTGTATGGTTGTGAGACAGACGTGTATGGATGTGAGACAGGCGTGTGTGGTTGTGAGACAGGCGTGTGGATGTGAGACATGTCTGTATGGACGTGAGACAGGTGAGTGTGTTTGTTAGATCTGTATGGATGTGAGACAGGTGTGTATGGATGTGAGACAGATGTGTGTGGTTGTGAGACATGTGTATGGGTGTGAGACAGGTGAGTATGTATGTTAGATCTGTAAGGATGTGAGACAGGTGTGTATGAATGTGAGACAGGTGTGTATGGATGTGAGACAGGCGTGTATATAGATGTGAGACAGGCGTGTATATAGATGTGAGACAGGCGTGTATGGATGTGAGACAGATCTGCATGGTTGTGAGACGTCTGTATGGATGTGAGACAGGCGTATATGGTTGTGAGACGTCTGTATGGATGTGAGACAGGCGTATATGGATGTGAGACAGGCGTGTATGGATGTGAGACTGGCGTGTATGGATGTGAGACAGGCGTGTATGGATGTGAGACAGATCTGCATGGTTGTGAGACGTCTGTATGGATGTGAGACAGGCGTATATGGATGTGAGACAGGCGTGTATGGATGTGAGACTGGCGTGTATGGATGTGAGACAGGCGTGTATGGATGTGAGACAGGCGTGTATGGTTGTGAGACAGGCTTGTATGGATGTGAGACAAATCTGCATGGTTGTGAGACAGGCGTGTATGGATGTGAGACAGGCGTGTATGGATGTGAGACAGGCGTGTATGGGTGTGAGACAGGTGTGTATGGGTGTGAGACAGGCGTGTATGGATGTGAGACAGGTGTGTATGGATGTGAGACAGGTGTGTATGGATGTGAGACAGGCGTGTATGGGTGTGAGACAGGCGTGTATGGGTGTGAGACAGGCGTGTATGGATGTGAGACAGGTGTGTATGGATGTGAGACAGGTGTGTATGGATGTGAGACAGGCGTATATGGTTGTGAGACGTCTGTATGGATGTGAGACAGGCGTGTATGGGTGTGAGACAGGTGTGTATGGGTGTGAGACAGTCGTGTATGGATGTGAGACAGGTGTGTATGGATGTGAGACAGGCGTATATGGTTGTGAGACGTCTGTATGGATGTGAGACAGGCGTATATGGATGTGAGACAGGCGTGTATGGATGTGAGACTGGCGTGTATGGATGTGAGACAGGCGTGTATGGATGTGAGACAGGCGTGTATGGATGTGAGACAGGCTTGTATGGATGTGAGACAAATCTGCATGGTTGTGAGACAGGCGTGTATGGATGTGAGACAGGCGTGTATGGATGTGAGACAGGCGTGTATGGGTGTGAGACAGGTGTGTATGGGTGTGAGACAGGTGTGTATGGATGTTAGACAGGCGTGTATGGGTGTGAGACAGGTGTGTATGGGTGTGAGACAGGTGTGTATGGATGTGAGACAGGCGTGTATGGGTGTGAGACAGGCGTGTATGGGTGTGAGACAGGCGTGTATGGGTGTGAGACAGGCGTGTATGGATGTGAGACAGGCGTGTATGGATGTGACACAGGTGTATGGGTGTGAGACAGGCGTGTATGATGTAAGACAGGTGTGTATGGATGTGAGACGGGCGTGTATCGATGTGAGACGGGCGTGTATGAATGTGAGACAGGCGTGTATTGATGTGAGACAGGCATGTATGGTTGTGAGACAGGTGTGATGGACGTGAGACAGGTGTGTATGGATTTGTTGACTGAACATGGTGAATTAAATGGAAGGGTTTTTTTTTAATTATAATGTTTTAATATGTTATGTTATTTTCGAAAGATTATGCTGTATATCAGTGTTGATTTGTTTCTAATTTTTCTTTCGTTCTGGGCTGTGTTTCCCAAAAGCATTGTGAGCCCAAGTTGATCATGAAGACCAATGCCATCAATGTTCTCTACGATCAACGTAGCACACAGCACTGGTCAGTTGAGCGCGATACACGCTTGGTTGGTTTGCTCTGGTTAATGGATGTGATGTCATTGGTCCGCTTTATGCTGCAATATTCCATAAAAATGTGAAAACACAAGTGCAGGGCTGATGTTCGGCCGTGGTTTCGATATAAGGCCTTTACAATGAATCAACACATGCAGGCATAGTTTCCGCCATCGCTAGTGCGCAAAAACATTTCAGCTCTGCCAGAAAAATATACAAGGTTCAAATCTAAACAGGACTCTACCAGCATGTCAGGCGTGTTTTTCCTGCTAATTGTTTTAGCAAGCGTGCCTCAGACTATGAGTGATTAATCAAAGCGAGAAAAGCCGACCATCAGCTGTGGCATGTTTTGCATTTCCTGTACTGCTGGATTGTCCATTATTAGCAGTTAATTGGAACCTTGTTTGGCAAGAATGAGTCGGACAGGACATTCATGGAGAGGAATGAGAGGATGTGTGTGTTCATCACTGCTGAATACTGGAGCTCAGCGTTTATTCTCAGATTGTGTGGAAAGCTCATGTTGTCTATATTCATGCTGCTATTTCCTTCTTTCTGAACCGTTGAGAGAGCAGAGTCATGAAATATGTGAATTAAAATGAGTGTAGTGGAGCAGGGAACGTCTCACTAGCGGAGCAAAGACTTTGAGTCGCGGCCAGAACGGCCCGTAGCAGCGAGTGATCGATCTGCTCATTCCTGAAGAACCCAAACCTGCCATCGAGCACAACATGTCAGTTGAGCAGGTGTGTGTGTGTGTGTGTGTGAATCTGTGGTGATGGTCAAGCATTTATACATGTTTCTTCAGGTCAGCAGGTCCACAGGAGATGGTCAGTATCTGTGAATGAGAGCTTGTCCATGCGTGTCTGCAGAACCAACCTCAGGGAGGAAATAGTAGTAAGACCTGAAAACACAGCGGAAAGGCTTGTGGGGTTTTTTATGGAAACGAAAATTTAAACTTCAAGCATGCAATCACCACATTAAAGCGGCGTGTTCTGGAGCTGACCGCTGGCATGCTGTTCCTCTGCCAGCGCGCTGCTTTTCATTAGACCTCCCGATTTTTTCAGTTGATTTGGCAAATTAACTTACAAGAGGCAGAACACACCATTCAGACTGGAAACGAGCGTAGCAGCAAATTGCGTTTATCAAAAACACACTCAAGAACTGTTTACCTTATGTGATCTGATGGTGGAGGACTGAGGAAGTGCAGCGGGGAAACAGAGCAAACCTGTAAACCTTCACTTTATGACTCGACTCCATTAGTGATATCTGTCATCAGTGATCAATCAAGCTTCAAGTGGACACACATACACACACACACACAGGTTTGTTTTGCTATCTCAGTGAGGTCTCTCCATAGGCGTAATGGTTTTTATACTGTACATTCTCTGCCCCTACTCTACCTCTACTCCTAACCCTACCCATCACAGAACACATTCTGCATTTTTACATTTTTAATAAAACATTGTTTAGTGTGTTTTTAAAACTATTTTAAATATGAGGACTCATGAAATGTCAAGATTCAGTCTCTCTCTCACACACACACACAATGAACACACACTCTCTCTCTCTCACATACACTCACACACACACAATAAACACACTCTCTCACACACATGCACATACTCACACACACATTAAACACACACACTCACACACACAATCTATATATAGGGTGAACTTATATTTCATGCTGACTTATTTTTGAGGTAAATATGATTACGGGCTCATAGGGATTTATTTCATGTACTTTAGATCTGCAGGATTAATAATTAAAGACAGTGATCTCGATTCAGACTGTCAGCCATCGATCACAGTGAATGACTGAATCTTGATATTAATTGATTCAAAAATTAAAGTTAATAAATATTTGTACTGTAACTAAAATAAAACGCATCAGAAAAGATTTAGTTGTTTTAAAGCATGCAACGTCAACTGGCGGCCCACGGGCCAAATCCGGCCCGCCAGAGATTTCCATCCGGCCCCCAGAATAATACTGAATTCAGGAATAGCCTTGTAAGAGGAAAAAAGTTTAGGGCTGGTCCGAATACCATTTTTTGAGCTTCGAAGCTTCGGTAGTAATGAACATCGACTCTTCGGAGAGAGGGGCTGAACATATTTTTCTCTCTAATAAAGGCAGGAATCTGTGTCTGTATGTCCGTTTGCATTTTTATTATTTCGAGAACCGTTCATCCAATCGACTTCACAAGGCAGTGCAGTGTCGCATTTGGTGCAATATAGATGGACACGCGAGACGCGACACATTCAGAATTAATAAACTTTTAGTAAACTACAGTCAGAACAGCGCGAGCGGGAAGCGGCGCACCTCACGCGGGCAGGGCTTATGCTCCGAGAACGGACACTGCACTAGTGATATAAAACGCACACACACAGGTCTGTTAAATTAAGCAATACTTTTAAGGTAGTCTAATATTTTTCTGACTAACAAATTGGCACAGTAAGGGTAGATTTAAATAAAGAAAAACGAAATTTAAATAAAGAAAAAACGAAATTTAAATAAAGAAAAAACGAAATTTATATAAACAAAAACGAAATTTAAATAAAGAAAAACGAAATTAAGTTAAATTAAAAACAAGATTAATTTAGATTGATAATAACGGGTAAAAATGCTAATACATTTTGTTTCTATTATTGTATTTTCCACAGTGTCAAAGCAACAAAACACAAGCTCAGACATGCACTTCGGTCCATACAAACTCCGCTGTTCTGAACACTCCCGTTGCTGGAACACGCGTCGGTTCTATTTCTAGCATGCACGCGTTTTCCGCGTGGCTCGAGCGCGCCTGAGACGCGTGTCTCAGTGTGCAAACTCCAACCTGTTAAATATGGGAGCCGAAATAAAAACGGACACGCCACGCAGCTGAGACGCTCACGCAGCCAGTGTGTCGCCGGCCTTATTCAAGGGGGAATGAGAATCGTTTCGCGGGGGATCCCAGGTGTGCAAAAAATAAAAATTAAAAAATATTCGAATGTCAAATTTTCAAATCGAATACCAACCCACCGAACGAATATTTGAATATTCGGGTCCGTTCCATATTTGTTTATTTTTAAATCTAACGGAAAAAAAAAACCTTCTGAAAAGTAGCTTGTGCCATAGCCTGCCTTCAGTCAAGAATGACGATAAACGCGTTCTCTCATTGAACATCTTTTATTGTTTCACGTGCTCATTTTTTTCACAAATGTCAAAATTTTCCTTGCCTGGGATTAGCGCACAATTGCGTGACAGTGATGGACAGCTTGACAGCCTCACAAATATGAAGCCTAAAATATCGCTATCGCCCCCTGGTGGCTTGCTGCAGTACAGGTAATATGTAAAAAATAAAATACATTTGGAATTAGAATTAGTATATCAAATAATAACATATTAGGATACAATTCAAATTTTATTTTATATTACGAGTATCTGGCCCTTACAGTGTCTGCAGAGAAAAATTCTGGCCCTTGGACAAATATAGTTGATGACCCCTGTTTTAAAGTGATTGCTCTTATAAAGAAAAAAATCATGATTCTCAAATAAACCAGCTTGTGTCGAGGTGTCAGAGACGAAGATAATCGTCAAATACATTTACACAGATTCCCCTCGTCCTTCCTCTTCCTCTTCCTCGCTTTCTGCACTGTTTGATTTGACTCACCTGAAGTTCTGATTGTGTGTGAACGTTTGGCTGATTTTGAGTTCAGGTTGTGGAGACGTGTGATGGTTTTTGAACGATAGGTACAAAGTTTTGGTGAAAGAAAGATTTAATAGATTTTAGTAGTTTATAGAAACAACCATCACCAGGATTGAATAATCAGCATACACACATCTGTGAATATCTGTGGATTTATGTGGTCTGTAAAGTGTTTCGTTGCTGATGAGGAACTTGTTTGCTGAGATGAGCTCGTTCCAGAGATCAGATCTGCAGCTCAAGTAAAAGTCTCCAGCCCGTATTTGCCAAAGTCGTAAATTCGTGAGTATCAAGTTCTCATCTCTGTTCATTTCCTTTCTTCCAAATGAGCCTTGTGGACCAGAAGCATCTCTTTTGTTCCTCCTTCCAGACTCAGTCATGACTACATTGTTCCGAAATCCTGCGAAGATCCTGGTCCGCTCCAGCTGTGCGGCGCAGGAAACGCTGGAGATAATGATGATGTTTTAACACGGTTCTCTCGCGCTCTACAGCAGCAATCTGTTAAACGTTGACCTCGGCAGGTCAGGCAGAACTACTACGTCTACTGTGCCAAAATCTGTAAAAGTCCAGCGGCCTTATTTACGATTTCATTTATAATCATCAAGTGTGCCGTTACAGAGGGGGCAAGCAATCAATTTCACCATTTAGAGCCGTAATGCATCCATGGCGACATTAGGAGGGATTTATAAATCTAGCAGTCGAAGTAATGCTGGACGTGGAGCTTTTACAGGCAGCTGTAAGCGAGCGGCGAGATCTGCACGGAAAAGCGCGGCACATCCCGAGGTCAGTCTCGGAGAATCCCTCCCACCGAGGCGTTTCTCTGCCGCACATGTGAAATCCATCCATCCCGGCAGCGTTTATAAGCTGCTCTCGCTTGCACCATCAAATGGAGAACATATTGGCAGAAAACATGGGTTCTCTGAGAGCCCCTGCCGAAACAGCTGAGACGTCTGTATCACATTCCGGCTTCAGCCTCCTTTTAATTGCTTGGCCACATGTCAAAGGAAGTTCTGACTGACCTGCTGAAAAACTCTTAAACTGGACAGATCCAGCCGCAGTCGGGCCCCGGGCCTCCAGAAGGTGTTTAATAAAGCCCTGGTACATCCTAAAGCCCGCAGCCCCATAAATCAGCTCTCGTACTTACACATCCATGCGGCCCGTCTGCATGTATCTGCGAAGCGACGTGTGCCAGAAGGTTTCGCCGATCACAGATGCTGTCGCAACGTTTCACTGTGACTGAGAGCGGTCATGACATCACTGTTCTCTGCAGAGCTGCTTATAGCTGATTCGACTTTGTTTCATAATTGACAAATTTTGTAAATGTTATTGAACTGAATCAACACTGAATTGAAGGTCTTCTGTAGAGCTGCTTTACTCCTGAATCTAAATTTGTCTCGTTTCTGATGACGTTTGCATCGATTCTGTTATTTTCCTGTTTATCACTGTGAAGCATATATTAGGGGTGTAACGGTACACAAACATGATTGTTTGGTACAGCAGTGGGTGAAAACTAAACATAAAATTGCTTCTTTTTTTCTTCTTTTTTATTAAACAGTGGTTTATTGATGACATTGTGTCTCTCTCCTTAAATTCAGTAATAATTAGTAATTTCTTAAGGATAAAAAAATCAATCTCAGCTAATGCTGTAAACTGTATACAGGGAGCACTTTCTTGCACATTACTTATAATATTAATAAACTATTACATTAAGTTGCTATTTATTTTTAGATATAATAATCAACACTCAAATAAAACATGTAAATTGCACAAGGCAGCTTTTGCATTAACTTCTAAATCCAATTATAAAATGAGTACTCCAATTCATTTTTAAAATATGATTATTTACACAGTTACTGTCGTAACTTGTTTTCCTGACAAATTTATTTAAACATATTGTAACGTAGTTTGTAGATGTGGGAAGAAGGAGGCGGGAACCGGTGAATGCTCAAACAAAACTTTAATTCAAAATAAACAGATAGAAAACGAAAGTAATGCTGGCAGACCCTCGCGGACGTCTGCTGGCCACACAAACACAATAAAATATAAAATAAATTCCAGGTCTGGTCCTCTCTCATCCTTCACTGTCGTCCCTCCTCCTTTTATGCCTCCGGAGCTCCTCTGTGAGAGACTCAAGGGCGGTGTGCCTCACAACTCTCGCGCCACCGGCCTCGCGCTGTTCCCTCACGGCTCTCGCCCGCCCTGTTCGCCACACATATATTAAGTAATTAAGACATTACTAACAGGTAAAGTAAATATAATTAATATATAAGTTAATATAGTGCATATATTCCCCTCTAGAGTTCAGTTCTCTAGTGAACTAACATGCTGTGGACACTAAATGACTTACCTGAGGTAAATGTAATGCTACGTGAGATATTATTCTCGTGAACTACTCCTCGAAGAAAACATCTTTGTATTCTTTCATGCTAGAGTTGTACAAATGAGGGTACTTTCGATCTCTTTGCACAATCTCATGTCTACAGTATGTAGGCCTCCATTGTCACTGTAGTTTGCATGCGTTCCAGTCTGTTCTGTTTATGCAGTTTTTCTTTGACTACCTTGTTAATCGATGCCCCCAGGGCACGGGTGCCACCTTGTGGATAAAGTGATTAGTGCAAAAAAATTAAATGCGCATGTGCGACCTTTATGTACAAGTAAGCATGGTTACAAAAATCCAGCTGTGAGTACAGTACGTGCGTACTCTTCTGATGACAAAATTTGTGTTGCACACTGTACGCTGTTCCTTGCGTACACGTAAAAAGTGAACTATACTTTGGGCTTTACACGTAGATATGTATGCATATACTGCCTGTTCTTCTGCTCTTTTCCCTGTTGTGGTGGTTAGCAAACAGCGTTGCATTACCGCGTACGCCCCCTACTGGATTGGAGTGTGGATCGCCTGTGAATAACTGTATTCGTCATCTGACTGTATGCACCGAACCGTGATGTCCTAATATATATATAATGGGGACTTGACTGGATTAGCTGACGCAGGGGAGGTTTGTGTTTTATTGCGCCATGCAGGTTCTGGTTATTGGCGGAGTAGGTCTGAGCAGAACTTACCCACCTCCATCTGACCAGCGGCCGCCTCTCTCTTTCTCTCTCTCCTGCTGTCATGGTGCCGGTGCTGGTATATAACAGCTCATTTGGACCTCCCAGAACCCATCCACAGCCGCCAGCGTTCCACACCAGAAATCATTTCTCATTCACGTCAGTGTCGTAAACAGCTTACACTCCTATTAAAACCACAAATACCTTCTCAGAGTTAAGACATTAGACATTAATAAAACAACATTTCCTGTGACTGTGAGTACAATATTCAGAAGCACATTACTGTGAGTGACTCAAACGTGTCTGATTCTTTCCTGTGAATGAGCCTCTCGTGGATATCACAGTGCTTTCCAGCAGCAGGAGTGTATGTTACGTTTGTGTGTGTGTGTGTGTATGTGAATGCTTGTGTAATTCCTCCACTGATGTCTGAAGGTGTATCTATCAGATCCAGGTGCAACTCAGGGTTCATTCAGCCATATAAAGACCATCTAACAGGCCAGTAAAGCATCCACCGTCTACAAAACTCACAGACCTGTGACGCTGTGGACAATGACTGAAACTCATTTTCATTGAGAACATATGCCGTATTTTTAAGATGGAAGAATGAGGTTTTACAGATGCTAGTAACATGGCCTTCAAATGAAAGATTGGTATCAAAGAGCACACCCAGGTTCCTAACTGACGACGAAGACTTAACAGAGCAGCCATCAAGTGTTAGACAGTATTCTAGGTTATTGCGTGAAGAAGTTTTTGGTCTAATAATTAGAATCTCTGTTTTTTCTGAATTTAGTAGTAGGAAATTGCTAGTCATCCAATTTTTTATATCAGCTATGCATTCCGTTAATTTTGTGAATTGGTAAGTTTCGTCAGGGCATGAAGAAATATAGAGCTGAGTATCATCAGCGTAACAATGAAAACTAACGCCATGCTTCCTAATGATATCTCCCAAGGGTAGCATGTACAGAGTGAAAATCAACGGTTCTAGTACTGAGCCTTGCGGTACTCCATACTGAACTTGTGATCGATATGACATCTCTTCGTTTACTACTACAAACTGATAACGGTCAGATAAGTATGATTTGAACCGTGCCAATGCAGTTCCACTAATGTCAACGCAATTTTCGAGTCTATTTAAAAGAATATTGTGATCAATAGTGTCAAATGCAGCACTAAGATCCAGTAACACTAATAGAGAGATACAACCATGATCTGATGATAAGAGCAAATCATTAGTAACTCTAATGAGAGCAGTCTCAGTACTATGGTATGGTCTAAATCCTGACTGGAAATCCTCACAGATACCATTTCTTCTTTCTAAGAAGGAGCATAGTTGTGAGGATACTGCCTTTTTTTTAGTATTTTTGACACAAAAGGTAGATTCGAGATCAGCCTGTAATTGACTAATTCTCTGATCCTCACTGACGCCTCTTTCTCTCTCTGTCTGTCGTTCAGGTTAATGAAGTATCGTGTGGGATTTTCAGATGTGACTCACAGAGACAACGTGACGGGAAATGCTGCAAACAGCAGGCGAGGACGATTCACTCCTGATATCTGCATGCTTTTGTTTCTCACTGAATGTAAAGCTTCACGTGTTTCTTCTGTAGTTTTTTCCAGAGCATAATTGATACAGGAAGTAAATGACTTATTAATGACTTATAAATGACTAATTAATTAAAACTACAAATGATAAAACATTCTTATTCAGGATGTGTTATTAAAATATAATAGTGTTTCAGATCTCTAAAATCAAGTCAGATTTATTTCTACAGTGCTTCATACAGTACAAATAATTTCAAAGCAGCTTCGCAGAAATAAACAGGAAAATAACAGAATAAATGATGCAAACTTCATCAGATATGAGACAAATTCAGATTCAGGAGTAAAGCAGCTCTACAGAAGACAAGAGAGTCATTATTCAGATCAAGTTCTGTTCAGATTAATAATATCACTGAATATTGAGTGTCTGTATAAACTCATTGTGTTTGTTCAGATGTTCTGGTGAACTGGGGATGGTTGAATGTGTGGATGTGTTGTGAACAGAGGCTTGTACCTGAAATGTCACGTTTGGGGGTGTTTTGATCGCAGCCCCCTGAAGCGGCGCAGGATGAGCTTGTAACCACAGCAGGTTCGGCTGACATCCTGTCTCACTGTCGCTGCTCCGTCTCACTGAACCTTCAGGAAAGGCTGCTCGCCACCCTTCAGCATATTCCAGGTAAATATCAGCTTATACAGAACTTCTATTTTTTGGTCTTTCTCCTTAATGCCAGTGAAACGGATCGGAATCGTGTGTCGGGGCCTTTGAGAGAATGTGATGAGAGTGTTCATCACTTCCTGCTGGAGATCCCAAGACAGACTTGGATATCATTAAAACAAAACGGCTTGCCAGCAGTGCTGTCATACGTGAGCGTGTGTGTGTGTGTGTGTGTGTGTGTGTGTGTGTGTGTAGCAGCTGCTCGACGACCGCTGGTCTGTTTGTGGAGCTGTAAGCGGAACTTTAGTGGCTGATTGTTCGGCAGCCATTACAGAGAGTGTGTGTGTTTCTGTTGTGCTTCTGCGGAGGATCAGTGTGTGAGAGAGAGAGAGATTATAGACGGTGTGTCCAGACACACAGATATGTGTGCTCATAACTGACCGATTAGTGGGTATTACTGATCAGAGGACAGCTGACACAACTCAACATGAACTTTACGTCTAAAATTAAACTGTTTCTGTACAGCACTGCTCTCATTTGTCAGTCTGGTTAACAGCGTCTGATAAATGAGTAAATGTAAGATGTATATCATTAGAAGAATTTATATTAGATCAGGTTAGTTCTGTGTGGATGTGTTGCTAGAATGATCTGTGCTGTGAACCAGATCAGATTGACTAGTTTAACCCCGTGAAGAGAGACCAACGTGTTCAACGAAGACCAGGAGTCAGATCTGAAGTTCAGTTCGTTGACAGAGTTCTCACATTTCCAAAGGCTGTTGAAATGAGTAGGAGGGTCACTGAAGAAACTAGGACAGAAAAACCAAAACAGACCTGTGGAAGATCAGCTGATGTCGTTTCTACAGGTTCTGATAAGAAAACAGTACAGATAACTCTCGAAATACATCCACACAGAGCAAACCTGATCTAATATAAACTTATACTAATGATTTATATTTATGTGTGTGTGTATATATATATATATATATATATATATATATATATATATATATATATAAAATATAATTTATTTTAAATCAAATAGATATACTGTGTCTCTTGTGTAACAGTGTTTGAATTCTCAGGACGTTTGCGTTTTCATGGTTTGTGTCTTTCTTTTGTACGCAACCTGTTGTATAAACTGCAGGACTTGTTCTGTTGTTTAAACAAAATAAGCATTATTGATGTAAAAAGTGAAAAGAATTATATATAAATATAATAAAAAAACTATATACACTGCCATTCAAAAGTTAGGAATCTGTAAGATTTTTAATGTTTCTGAAAGAGTCTCTTTTGCTCATCAAGGCTGCATTTATTTGATCAAAAATACCAATATTATTCCAGTGTAAATCAGCTGTTTTCTATGTGAATATATAGTTAAGTGTAATTTATTCCTGTGATCAAAGCTGAATTTTCAGCATCATTACTCCAGTCTTCAGTGTCACATGATCCTTCAGAAATCATTCTAATATGATGATTTGATGCTCAGAGAATATTTATGATTATCAATGTTGAAAACAGTTTCAGTTTTTCTTTTTTTTCAGGATTCTTTGATGAATATAAAGTTCAAAAGAACAGCATTTATTTAACTTTACTATCACTTTTGTTCAATTTAATGCACCCTTGCTGAATAAAAGTATACATTTTTTAAATTTCTTTCAAAAACAACAAAATCTTACTGACCACAAACTTTTGAACCATAGTGTAAAATGTTACAAAACCTTTCTATTTCAGATAAATGCTGTTCTTTTCAACTTTCTATTCATCAAAGAATCCTGAAAAAAATTGTATACAACTGTTTTCAACATTGATAATAATCGTAAATGTTTCGAGCAGCAAATCACCATATTAGAATGATTTCTGAAGGATCATGTGACACTGAAGACTGGAGTAATGATGCTGAAAATTCAGCTTTGATCACAGGAATAAATTACAATTTACTATATATTCACATAGAAAACAGCTGATTTACACTGGAATAATATTTCACAATTTTACTGTATTTTGTTTGTTTGTTTGTATTCTCATTCAAATAAATGCAGCGTTGGTGAGCAGAAGAGATTTCTTTCAAAAACATAAAAAATCTTACCGATTCCTAACTTTTGAATGGCAGTCAGGGTTTTATATATATATATATATATATATATATATATATATATATATATATATATATATATATATATATATATATATATATATATATACAGTTGTGCTCAAAAGTTTACATACCCCTTTCAGAATCTGTAATTTGTTAATTATTTTAACTATATATTTTAAGGGATTATGCAAAATGTGTGTTATCTTTTATTTAGTACTGTCCTGAATAAGATATTTTGCATAAAAGATGTTAACATATAGTCAAAAAATAGCTATATTTATAAAAATGACCCATTTAAAAATGTACATACCATTGATTCTCAATACTGTGTGTGGTTACCTGATGATCCACGACTGTTTGTGTGTTTTGTGATGGTTGTTCATGAGTCTCTTGTTTGTTCTGAGCAGTTAAACTGAGCTCTGTTCTTCAGAAAAATCCTCCTGCAGATTCTTCAGTTTTCCAGCATCTTCTGCATATTTGAACCCTTTCCAGCAGTGACTGTAGGATTTTGAGATCTGTGTTTTCATACTGAGGACAACTGAGGGACTCAAACTCAACTATTAAAAAAGGTTCAAACATTCACTGATACTCCAGAAGGAAACACGATGCATTGAGAGTCGGGGGGTGAAAACTTTTGAACAAGATGAAGATGTCCAAATTTTTTCTTATTTTGTTTAAATATCTAATTTTTTCATTTAGTACTACCCATCGGAAGCTACAGAAGATACTTGCATGTTTCTGGAAGACAAATTAAGTAAAATTTATTTTGATCTTCAAATTCAAAAAGTTTTCACCCCCCGACTCTCAATGCATCATGTTTCCTTCTGGAGCATCAGTGAATGTTTGAACCTTTTTTAATAGTTGTGTTTGAGTCCCTCAGTTGTCCTCAGTGTGAAAAGATGGATCTCAAAATCATTCAGTCACTGCTGGAAAGGGTTCAAATATGCAGAAGATGCTGGAAAACTGAAGAATCTGCAGGAGCTGGAGGATTTTTCTAAAGAACAGAGCTCAGTTTAACTGCTCAGGACAAACAAGAGACTCATGAACAACCATCACAAAACACAAAAACAGTCGTGGATCATCAGGTAACCACACACAGTATTGAGAATCAATGGTATGTAAATTTTTAAATGGGTCATTTTTATAAATTCAGCTATTTTTTGACTATATGTTAACATCTTTTATGCAAAATATCTTATTCAGGACAGTACTAAATAAAAAATAACACACATTTTGCATGATCCCTCTTATTTTGTTAAAATAATTAACAGACGGGCTGATCTGAGTATTTCAGAAACTGAATTTTGGGATTTTCAGGCACAATCATCTCTAGGGTTTACAGAGAATGCTGTGAAAAACAGAAAATATCCAGTAAGTGAAAGTGCCTCCTTGAGGTCAGAGGTCAGAGGAGAACGGCCAGACTGGTTCAGCTGATAGAAAGGCAACAGTAACTCAAATAATCACTGGTTACAGTCGAGGTCTGCAGAAGAGCTTCTCTGAACACGTCCAGCCGTGAACAGATGATCTTCAGCAGCAGAAGACACACCGGTGACACTCCTGTCAGCTGACAACAGTAAACTGAGGCTCAGTTCACACGGACTCACCAAAACTGGACAATAGAAGACTGGAAAAACTGATGAGTCTGGATTTCTGCTCAGATGGCCAGAATCTGGTGTAAACAACATGAAATCATGGATCTGTTCTGTCTTGTGTCAGCAGTTCAGGCTGCTGCTGGTGTAATGGTGTTTTATATATTTTCTTGGCACACTTTGGGCCTCTTAGTACCAATTGATCATCGTTTAAACACCACAGCCGACCCGAGTATTGTTGCTGACCGTGTCCATCCGTTTATGACCATCTTCTGATCGACTTCCAGCAGGACAACGCACACATCACAAAGCTCAAATCATTTTAAACTGGTGTCTTGATCATGACTGTGAGTTCACTAAACTCAAACGGCCTCCAGATCTCAGTCCAGTAGAGCAGCTTTGGGATGAGCTGGAACGGGAGATTCACATCATGGATCAGCAGCACCTGCGTGATGATATCATGACATTATGGAGCAAAATCTCTAAGGAATGTTTCCAGCAGCTTGTTGAATTTTCATGTGAAGGCTTTTTAACTGTACCAAGACCAACAGAACTGATACAGTGTACATTATACTGCAATAGTACAGAAACTGTCCTGTGTCTGATATATGAGCAAATGTTTACAGTAATCAAGCTTGTTTTTCTCATCGTGCTGTCCAGAGAACGATCGTGATTATTCCAGTTCTGCTCCGTGACCGAGAGGCGGCGCTCTTCATTCATAGAAACAACATCAATCTCGCTCCTTTTTCTGCACATCTAATGTACATGGATAAATAACTCTAACAGCAGTGGAGTAACGTCGAGATTTAGTCGAAATAACCTTCTGTTTGGAAGAGTTCATAAACATGAAGCTTTACTGATATTAACTCTGTTCATCATATAGCGGTTCTTTCACAGGCGACTCAGATTCATGAACGCGATTTAAACACAGAATAATAATTATTTATTTCATTTAACTTATTTAGACTATTATTAAAATGTTTTTATGAATTATTTCATTTTTCAAGATAAAAGCGTCTGTTTTGCATTTTAAAACCATAATAAATCTATAGGCTATATTACATTCCTGGAGAAAACAAATAAATAAATCGTCAGCTTTAATTCTATTTATTATTTTTAACATGTATAAAATCAATAATAGCACGGAAAAATACATAGTTCATAATCTTATGTTATGTCCATTTTAAATACATTCTGATCAGATGATTATTTAAAATGTAAAGGTGTATTTTGCGATGCATGTTTAGTTTCTCTTCGTTTACAGGATTACAGATTTCACTAATCTGAACTAAAGCTACAAAAAACTAAAGGTTTTGTAACATCTTTAAGTATAAAATAGGCTTTTCTCGAACATCAACTTTTAAATGACAACTGGTTTAGTTTGCGTTTAATTAACTTGAATTGTTTTAGAAGCAGAAGTGATGATCTTAAGGTGTTTTAATGTTTAACGTGAGATTCATCTGTCGGATCATCGTGACAGTAAATAAATCTGTAACAATTAGCCTAATTGTGCCGAAAAAACACGATTCAATAAAGGCCTTACTTCAAAGGATAGTTCAATCAAAAAAATTATAATGATGTCATCTTTTAGCCTACTTGTTTGACTTTCTTGTTTTGGACCCCATTGACTTTAATAAGAAAACTTAATCTATCGTTTGCATTCTAAAGACATGATGACAGAATTATCATTTTTGACTGAACTGTCACTGGAGAAATGAAAGTGTTTCCTCGCGTAATCACAGACTGCAGGAGTGTGTGTGAGCTGTCAGATGCATGTTGCCATCAAACACATGTAAGTGTGTGTGTGTGTGTGTGTGTGTGTGTGTGTGTGAGGGGCGGGTCGATCGGTGAAGCTCCGCCGCCCGAACTAGAACAAGAACTCCGCGATCCGGAGATCCAGAGCAGGTCCAGATCCGCGGACTCTCCCACAACACTTCTGAACTTTACCATGTTTGAACTGTAGTTATGAATTCGAGCTGAAGTTCCTCGGTCTGTGTGGATTTACAGTCAAACGGCGACCTTTGCATTGTGGGTGAGAGACCAACTTTATTTAATTTCACAGAATTGCTCGAACTCTCGTGCAGACATTGGGTTCGGTTCTGTTTCTAGATCCAATGATAGAAGGACAAATATACGCGCTCGAGATTAAACGTGTTGTAAATGTTAATTAAATATGGATCCTGTAGTACGATTTTATGAAGCGGTTTTATTCAAAGAACGTGAACAAACATTTTAAATGTTTTTTTTAATGATCGAAAAGTTCGATTGTCGTGATTAGTGAGTTCTGATCACATCTGGAGCAAGAAATGGATATTAATAGAAACACACTCTGTCTTTCTTATAAAGGTCAGCGAAATATTCTTGAACAGCTATAAATGATCGGTCATTTATTTTAGATTATGTTGATAACATTTTTTAAATTTCTGCATAAAGATAGGCAGTCTGATATGTGATGAACTCTAAAATGACTTCATGTAGGTGTGAGACAGGTTTAATATTAGGCCTGATCGAGACTTTCATGAACTCTGTAATGAGGGGGGGCAAATTATCCATTCAAACCCAGCGGTTAGATTTCATTTCGCTCGATTGCCAAGATTGTTTCGCGATTTTCTGCCGAATATTATATGCATAGTGTGTGAACACACACACACACAAACACAAAAACAATGTGTCGTAATAACCTGCCTGTATTAAAAGTGTTTCATAACAACTTGTTTAAATAGCGATACCGAACGGCACAGGAAAAAAAAAACTGAGAGAAAAAAAGCAAGAGCATGAAATAAAAATCTGTGGATAATAAAATTCTGACCGCATGAACCAATACTTTACATGTGAGAATCCCACAATAATAAATAGTCTTCTGTAAAAATATATTTCCTGAATATGTTTTTGCAGGTATATATATATATAAAAAAAAAAAATTATGAAAAATGTGATCTGATTCATGACTGCTTGTTTGCTTGTGTTTTCTCAGGATCCTGCTCGAGTTCGGTTCCGATATGGGCAGTAAAGCGTTACCGGCCCCGATCCCGCTTCACCCGGCGCTGCAGCTCAACTACACGTTTCTGCAGACGCTCAACACTTTCCCCGCGGCCGTGGATCATCTGTACGGGCTGAGCTCGGTCCAGAGCATGCAGATGAACCACTGGACTCTGGGCTACCCGCACGTTCAGGGCCTCGTGGACCCTCGCTTTCCGTTCTCCGCGGCTCTTCCCTTCGCCGCGCATATTTTCCACCCCAAACACGGATCCGTGACGCGCGTCGTTCCCGCGCTGCACAAGGACAGACCGAGATTCGACTTCGCCAACCTCGCGCTGGCGGCCACGCAGGAGGATCCGCCCAAGCCCGGCGATCTGTGCAAACTCAGCGGCGAACTGGGCAAACTGTCCCCGGACCGCAAGCCCGCGCGCGGGAGACTCCCGTCCAAAAGCAAAAAGGAATTTATTTGTAAGTTTTGCGGGAGACACTTCACGAAGTCCTACAATCTGCTGATCCACGAGCGCACGCACACGGACGAGCGGCCGTACACCTGCGACATCTGCCACAAGGCCTTCAGGAGACAAGACCACCTTCGAGACCACAGGTGTGTGTGTGTGTGTGTGTGTTAGGCTACTCTTAAAAATAAATGTTCTTTATTGGCATCGATGGTTTCATGAAGAACCTGTTTTACTAAAACTTCTTCATAGTGGAAGAGTGTTCTTCACACTGAAGAAAAATTGTCCACTGAAAGGTTCTTTGGGGAACCAGAAATTTTGCTCCTTTGAAACTTTTATTTTTAAGCGTGTGCATGTGAGATGTTGTTGTTAATTATGTTCTGCGCGTGCTCGCATGACCGAGGAGATCCATCTTGATTCATTCTCGCTTGTTTTCCAGATACATTCACTCCAAGGAGAAACCGTTCAAATGTCAGGAGTGCGGGAAGGGATTTTGTCAGTCGCGAACTTTGGCGGTTCATAAAACGTTGCACTTGCAGGTAAATTGTCATAATTTGTACTGCACAAACACGCACTCTTGTTCGTTGAGCTCTGAGTAAAGTGTCATGGGGCTGCACGGGTATTCATGATTGTTGATTATTGACTATTCTCGTGCTTTTATCATCTGGGCCTCAAATGTTGACAATCAAGCTGATATACATAGGCTATTTGATGGAAAACTAAAGGGAATAATCCTTTGCTTGCTTCAAATCTGAACAGGAATCTCCTCACAAATGCCCCACATGCGGAAGAACCTTTAATCAAAGAAGTAACCTGAAAACTCACCTTCTCACCCATACAGACCTCAAGCCTTTCTCCTGCGGCCGCTGCGGGAAGGTGTTTCGGCGCAACTGTGACCTGCGACGCCACAGTTTGACACACACACCACAGCAGGACTACTAACTAACTAGAGAACTAACAAATCAAACTCTGATCTCGAGCCTCTGGCGGACAGACAGACACGAGGAGACGTCAAGCACCTAAACAGACTCTGTGAACTCATGTAAATAAAGTGTTTATTGTTATTTTTATTATTACCTGCATCTGAACTCGAAGTCGTTTCGATCTGTGTTCACATCTGGGAGTGAATTCATTGTATATTAAAGCAGACTGCTCAAAATGAGCACAGGATTGGTGAAATAATCTGTTTCAGCAAAGACAATAAAGTATGATGAAATGAGACGCTATAATTCTGTAATAAAAGAGTCTCTCTTTTTTACTGTGACTGGAGTTTTGTAAGAAAAATATCTTCGTTTCTTTTTTTTACGTGTTTGCAAGAATATTTCATTTTCAAATTCTAATTAAATGTCCCGAGATTACTAACGTAAAATCTCATTTATGAGATGGTTATTTAATTTTAATTGTTATAATATTTATTATTAGTAGCCTATTTCATTTCAGTTTGAACTTTCAAAGTAAAGCTAAAGGATTGTGTAAAATGTTAGAAATCGCAGGTTTTTTTTTTACAATAATCGGTTACAAATATTTTATTGTCTGAAATGTACATGTCAGTTATGACATTGAAATTTTAACACTTATTTATTTTTGTTTGCCTGTGAACTGAGATGATTTCACTGCAGAATCACTGAAACAGCTTTTTATTTAATCTCGCTTTAATCAACAGCAATACAACCGATTCATGCTTTCATCTTTAAAACACGCGATATGGGTTTATGATACTAATTCTTATTTAAAAAAAATAAAAAAGGTACAAAGTGAAAGTCACACATTTTGTAAACGGAAAGAAAATCTTAATTTGTCACAGACGGACAACATTTGGAAGAAAGGAAATGTTTTAAATATAAATCGACACGCGTGAATTATGAGCCTGTGAAATTAAACCCGCGAAATAAATGACAGATTAATTAGTGAATGAGGTTTAATCATTTCGCAATTCATATAAAACACAAGACGCTTTGGAACAGGAAACTGATTCCCATCAAAGGCCCGTGATTCAATATTCCACAAAATCTCAAAGGAAGGACATAAAAATAGCAGTGATATTAATGGACTGGCGGCTCGTTTAAACACATCGAGCATCTGCTGAATAACATCAGTGCGATTCATCTGGAAAAACAATATAAACCAAATCATGGATTCACTGATTCTGAAATTCAGCCCTGGAGAAAAGCCATTTAATGCGGATTTATGTGGAGTTGAATATTTGTGTGTTTGTTGAAATAATGATTATGAGTGTTTCATCAAAAAAATGTTGGCAGTATTTTATTAATGATTAGCCTCTAGTCAGGGTTTAATATATATGTTTAAAAAGTAGCCTATATATAAAGCACAATAACAACAACAGTATTTGACCACTGTGCTGTACAAAACCATGCTAAAAAATAGACATAAAAATGAATATAGACAATTTAGACCGCAATGCAATGAGGAAGACATTATCTAAACACTATGAATGGATAGCTAAACATATAAAAATAATGGCTTTTTAATAATAATAATTATTAAAAAAGCATTGTAATATTAAGTATTGCCAGTGTCTAATAATAAATTAGTAGTCAGTGTTTAATGGGTAATTATTGTATTATCAGCACTGATTTTTTATAAAATGGCGTTTCAAGCGCAGTTTCGGCGGGAATTTCTCAGTCGAACTATAGATTTTATAAACCTCAGTTTATCTTCTTCTTCTTCTTCCATTAACAGGGTGAATTACATCCTCATCCTCCTCCTTTAAGAACTGCAGAATTAAGCGCGTGAAAAATTAATTCCTGCACTGTATAATCAGTGATTATCGGTGTTTAGTAATAATGATGAGCGTATTGCCAGTTTTTAATTATTATTTGTATATAATCCGTGTCTCAGTAATGATTATTATGGGCTATTCACACAGAACGCGTTTAAAAACGCAAGACGCGTTAAA
Organism: Megalobrama amblycephala; assembly: GCF_018812025.1. Lineage (NCBI taxonomy): Eukaryota > Metazoa > Chordata > Actinopteri > Cypriniformes > Xenocyprididae > Megalobrama > Megalobrama amblycephala. Next base: position 39,681,925 of record NC_063056.1, read on the forward strand.
CTTATTTTAACTTGAGCGCTGCGTTTTTAACACCGCGTCAGGCGCGTCACGCGCGCGTCTGTCAGTCAGTCAGTTAATCTGAGTTGTTTGTGTTAGAAATGAGCTGAATGCGCCTTAAAACTAATTTGACAAACTGCACTGAAGCGCGGCTTTTGCGCGCACGCACGCACGCATCTGTCTCCGCGTCAGCTCTGTGCCGGAAGTGACGTGTGGACGCAGGCGGTGACGCTGCGGTGCTGTGTATGCGGAAGTGATGGACGTGTTTGTGTTTCTGCAGCAGCCTGACGCGTCGGATGAAGCTGTAAGTGTTTGTTTATGTGTTTGTGAGTGTGTGTTCGGCTGATGTTGTGATCAGGTGTGTGTGAGAGACACTGAGATTCCGCTGATGTCGGTAGCTTTAAACCATATGTCAGTCTGTGTCAGTGAAGAAATTAAACACAGGGTCAATTAATATGCATATGCAAATGTGACCCGTGTCTCTCAATGCAATAAAGCCCACATTTAATCAGGCATGGAATAAAGCCTCTGTTTGTAATGACTCGTAATACATTCTGGCACAGTTTGTTTGTTTGTTTTTAAGAATATAGTGCTGTAACACTGTTAATAATCTTCTGTTATGTTTCATGAAAAGCAGCATCAGTGTTTGATTGACAGATGGGGGATTTTCATTTCTCTTTAACTTTCTGAGCTCAGATCAGATCATAATACAGACACACACTGTCAAGAGGAGATTAAAGGAATAAATAAAGAAAACAGCTGCTAACATTTATTGAAAAGCTAAATAAAAGAGACCTGAAAAGTAATGCGATCAAACAGTTTACAAATATCATTTATTTGAATAGGCTAAATGACTGCAATAAGTGATGATAAACTTTATTAAATGCTATGATAAAGTTTATTAAATTACATTCACTCTTAATCTTATGCCTGATATGCTGAAAACTGTCTTATATTTTCAATTCATAATGGCAAATTTGACCAAAAAAAGAGTAGTTTGTGTATCTTGAATATTACTGTCTGTCATTTAACATTTATATTGTAAAAAAAGTTCTGAAATATTTGACAGTCAGTAATTAAAGCTCCGCCTTCTTTGATTTGATTGGCCGTTTTGACATTGACGGACAGATGAGAGACCACAGTTATTTAATTGACATGAGTTTTATTAAGTGTTAACAATGAGATGATGTGGTTTTTATAATCAATTATCACTGCTTTTGTCATTTTTTACAAGATGGACAAAAAAAAAAGTCATTCGGTTTAACCAAAACTTCAGTTTTACCGAATGACACTTTTGGTTACATCGAATGACGATATTTTCAAACGATGCTAACAGGCTGATATCTAGCAAAACAATCAAACATTTTATATTTAGTACAAGTTTTTAAAATATTACATAATTTTCCATGTTTTATAGCGGTTGCACCGAATGACCTGATGTTTCGGGACATGCGTATGATCAAGAGAAAACATGAATTTATCAAATTTAGTAACTTTGCTTCATGACCATGTGGTCCTTTGCAGGTGTCTGAATGATGTCACATCCTGTCACATGATACTGACCACATGACTTGATCCAAAATGGTCCTTTATATTGGTTACTCCGAATGACATCAATGAAATTAATTTTTCTGGACATTCTTTCTCATAACAAAGCAACGACTTCTACACATAATTTTAATACTATTTTGCACTATGTTGATATATGATGTTATAAAATCATGCCAGAATAAAAATATATACATTTATTACATTTTAAGATATTTTAATCACAAATGAAACGGCTGTATTGGCCTTTGGACGGTTAAACCGAATGACCTTTTGACTCTTTAAAATCTTTAAAATACCTTTATATGTAGAAAAATATAATTAAAACCTTTTGAATTGAATAAAAGAGATCTAGCTTACATACTTTGGATGTCATATCTTTGTTGTTTATTATTATTAAGGCCTTTGGACATAAAAATGACCCGTCACGTCATTGACCCGTATACTGTGACAGAACAGCACACGTCACACGCGTGTTCAGCGTCAGTGCGATCGATCGATCGGTCATCAGGTGTTTGAGTGACATTGATCTGTTCTGGGTTCAGAATACTGTCAGCGAGGCTTGAGTCACATGATTGTTCTCATGCCAGACACCTGCTTATGATCTATTAGATTGATGTGTGTGTGTGTGTGTGTGTGTCGCAGGCATGACGTCCCGTCAGGATGCTGGAGTCGTATGTTTCTCCGCTCTTGATGAGTTATGTCAACCGCTACATAAAGAACCTGAAGCCGTCGGACCTGCAGCTGTCGTTATGGGGCGGAGACGTGGTTCTGAGCAAACTGGACCTGCGGCTGGACGTGCTGGAGCAGGTGAGACTCTTCCTGCAGCCATCGGGGCCTTCTGAAGGTCCTGGAAACTGCCATCCAGAATCACTGAAATGAAGCGTTTGACCGAACGAGCTGGACATCTTCTGCTCTCAGGAGAATAACGAACTGATGTGACTTTAGTGCCGCTCTTTCCTCCTGGTCATTTCCTGCGCTCTTGTCTTCTGCTCTGAATGAATATGAATGCACTATGAATCTCTCGTTTTTCTTCCCTTTTTGTTTTCACATTTTTCAAAACCGCTGTTAAAACTCTAATCTAACCCTGACATGTGATGTAATGTCAAAATGAACTGATATTTTCAGCCGTATTCCTCAGAAGGTTTGAAGCTCCTCGCTGTCCGTCTGTCTGCTGACGCTCGGATACATTAAACACAAGATTCGCTCTGCTCTCTTGTTTGGGCAGCACTGAGCTGCAGCAGTGTAATATCTGGAAGGGATCAGTGTGTCATGTTGTGAGAATGTTTGGCTCCGCACTCACTCTCAGAGTTTGATGCAGGATATTATTAGAAGCAGCTTGCGTCGTCCCAAGCGGGAGTTAAACTTTCCTCAGTGATCTTGTATTAAAGCGGCTCGCTCTGGAAGCGTTTGAAGCCTGTAAATTCGTTACTTCTGTACGGTCTGTTTGATTGAGTCGAGCCGGCGTTGGTTCTTCTCTGCTCTGACTGACAGACTGTGTGTGTGTGTGTTTGCAGGAGCTCAAGCTGCCCTTCATGTTCCTGAGCGGACACATCCACGAGCTGCGCATCCACGTGCCCTGGACCAAACTGACCTCCGAGCCCGTGGTCATCACCATCAACACCATGGAGTGCATCCTCAAGCTCCGAGACGGAGCCACGGTCAGTGTCCGAGCGGAGATATCACACATGGGTCATTCCGTGTCAAATCAACCAGAGGTCTCGGCTCAAATTTTTGATTTTGTTAATAATTTTTCTGTAGAAAGACAAACATAATTAGTGATGAAAGCCAAAATATTAAATGTCACAGATGAATATTCCATTGTTTTGTAGATGAGGGTCAAAATGACCATTTTCACCTGAGATTTGGAGCCAAATTAGAGGAGTGTAAAATGACTTTCTAAAGATGGCAGCATCATTATTTTATTTCTACACAGAGATTGGTAGATCTATTAGTGAAATCTGTTGACTTTATCAATCTTTGTTTCATTATATGCCAACAGTGACAGTTCAAACATGGCAGAAAAACACTTCTGGTGTTTTTTTCCTCAAGTTTGCATGTCTGTAACTCAAGAAGTGTTAAAGATATCTTAATACCCTTTTAGATTCTGGTTCTGAACAAACTTTCCTTTTGGTATCTTCATTTTAAAGGCCCTCGGTGGTTCAGCCCCAGAGATATGGAGATCTCAACGTGGCTCCATGAGTAAATTGTACACATTTTCAGTGGTCAAAAACCAAATGTGGGGCACTTTACACACAGCTGAAACTTTTTTATTTTAAAGAGGAATATCTGAAGAACAAATAATGTTGAAACTAGAAATGTATTGTGTTTTTCTATCAACTCAATTGCATAGAATATACTAGTTACAGGCGTGCAAACTTGAGGAAAAAAGCACAAGAAGTGCAGATTTTACTAATAGATCTACCAATCTCTGTGTAGAAATAAAATAATGATGCTGCCATCTTTATACAGTCATTTTTACACTCCTCTAATTTGGAAAATGGTCATTTTGATCCACTCTACAAAATAGTGCATTACTTATTAAAAATACATCTGTGACATTTAATATTTCGGCTTTCATCACTAATTATGTTTGTCTTTCTACAGAAAATATTAACATAATCAAAGATTTGAGTCGAGGGTTTGAGATACGTGACGTTCAGAGCGATCTGTGTTTGAGCATCTGTTATTCACCGCAGACACTCTTTAAACACTTTCTTTTAACAATATTTTATTGGTCAAACATTATGAAGACAAAATGGGATTGGGATTTTTCCATTACAACAAAAATAAACAAAATAAGTCTCTTATGCTGATCAAGCCTGCATTCATTTGATAAAAATACCAAAAAACCCCAGTAATATTGTGAAATATTATTACAATTTAAAATAAATGCATAAAAAATAAGTTTATATCTTGCAATTCTGAGAAAAGAAGTCAGAATTTTAAGATGAAATGTTGCAATCATCTTTTTTATTTTTTATTCAGTGGCGGAAACAAGTTTTTTATAATATACAAACATGTATAAAAATGACAAAAAAGACCTTGTACCTCCATACAGATAAAGTAATAGCCTCTTTAATTGTTTTTACACTCTCGTTATCAATCATTAGTATGAAAGAATTACCATCAACCTTTTCTAAACTCATTCCACAGTGTGTGAAACAAACAAGAAATATGTTTCATGCAATCTAACAGACCGTATTTAATTTCTGACGGGAATGAAAGCGAGAACAGAAGAATAACCACATGAGTCTACAGTCTTACAGATGAAGTTCTTCATCTTCATCTGTGGTTCCATGAAGAACCTTCAACATCCAGGGGATCTTCCCATTGCACAAAAGGTTCTTTATAGATGGGAAAAGATGATTAAAATGTTCTTCACACTAAGAGCTGTTCACTGAAAGGTTCTTTGTCGAACCCAAAACGGTTCTTCTGTGAAAACACCCTGCTGGAACTGTTGTTTTTTAGACAAAATGTATATTCAGTTGCTCATCGAGTAAATCTGGTGTCTTTCACGTGATGTTCGCACAGAAATGTGACCGTCTTCCTTTATCTAGAATAGTTGTGGCTCAACAAAGACTGTTTTATGTACAAAATCATTGACATTATTCTATATTTCCTTTTAGAGCTTCTTTACTGCAGAATCTGAGTGTGTCTCTTGATTCTGTTGTGAAACGATCTGTACTGTATAAAGCGCTGTAGATCTAGAATGTTCCTCAGAGTCAGAAGCATGTTTTCATGCGCTCGAGCGGCGGAAGCGCGCAGGGAGTCGTCGTGAGGAGGTCCCGCGGCCAGATGGCCAGTTAGAAACACATTTAGGAGGGAAGTCAATTAGAGCTGATTATAGCGGCTTCTGCAGAATAGATCTGGAACACATGCGTGTTTCGCTGCTCTAACATCAGCTACTGCCGTCTGCGTGTTCCTGCCGTGTGGAAACGGTACCGTATGTGCGGCACTTACTGTCGTCGGGACGGGTTTAGTTCAATTCCCAAACA